>NC_133647.1:205128653-205428653 GCF_009905375.1 Apium graveolens
TCTTGAAGAATCTTGGCTTCTTTACTCTAATGTTAGAGAACTTTCTTGCCAGATAGGCCATTGACTGATCAAGCTCCTCAAGTTCATCTAGGGTGTAAAAATCATCTTCTTCTAATTTCAAAATGACTTGTTCCTTTGAATCATTGTTTCTTTGTCCACTTGTTGAGGCAACTGGAATTTGAGATCTTGTCTCATCATTAGAGGTTTGGCTTTCATTGACAATTAAAGCACTTGAACCATCTACAACATGTCTTTGACCAGATCTCAATGATTTCCGTTGAATCATTTCTAGTTCATATGTTTTGAGAATTCCATATAGAACTCCCAGTGTTATTCTGCTTAAGTCTCTCCATTCTCTGATTGCTGAATTTTCTGTTCCAAATGGTCAGGGAGTGTAAGCAAAAACTTCAAGTTCACTTCTTCAGCTTCATAATATTTGTCATGGAGCTGCAAGTCATTTATCAGCTTATTAAACCTTTCAAATGCATCAGTGATACTTTCTTTTGGCTTGACCATGAAGCCCTCATATTGTGAAATTAGTATCCTTCTTTGATTAGATCTAACTTCCTCAGTTCCCTCACAGAGTATTTCAATCTTTACATTGTCAAGTGACTTAATCAACATAAGCTGCAAGCCACTATCCAGGGAAACTTTTTCTTTCTCGGGCTCACAGTACTAAGCAGGTTCATTTGGAAGCATAATGAGCTAGAATGACCATTTCATCATCTGTAGATTCCTAAACTCTAACCATAAGAATGAAATGCCCATTTTTTAAAATCTGAATATATAGTGGATTGGCCATCTTGATAAAACAACAACATTTTCTTTTCCACAGAGTGTAGTTAGCTTTGTCAAAAGTAGGAATTTTGCTGCTACTAATTTTCTGTGTATTCATTCTTCCAAGATCTTGAATCTGTTTACTTTCAGATTTTGCTCTAATACCACTTGTTAGGTAATGAATTACACATAGAGGGGGGGGGGTGAATTTGTATTAGTGTTTTTAAGCTTTTCTTGAACTATTTTGGTTGTGAACAAAGTAAATCAAATCTTGTAGTGAAATGTGTTAATGCACAAACTAAACATGCAATAATAAAGAACACTGATCTTTCAAAACTCACTTAATTTTATATTAAAATTAAGATTTTTTTTCTACAAAATTTCTAGGCTCTTTGTTGATAAAGAGCTTAGCTTCTTTCTTGAGAGAGTACAAGAATTTATGATCTAAATTATTACTTCTAACAAAGGACCGGTGTTAACTTTATAAATTAGTTAATTGTTAGTTTATAGAGTGTATAATAAGACATGTTATTATTTTTAGCAAACTGTCTCTTGTCATTTCTATTTTAGGAAAAGTATATCTTCCATTTATGGCTTAGCATATCTTTGCATATTGTGTTAACTTTGATCATCCTTTGTCAGTTAATCTTCATCCTTGATCTTGCACACTCTTCAAGTTGCTTTTTGTAGACTTTTCAATCCAACTGGTTGGATTGTTTGTTGTTTGTAAATCTTGGATATTGAACTGGTCTGCAATTTTGTACTTTGAGATTTTACCTCGAGATCTCCAGTGTGCTCTATAGAGGACTGGACATCTCGATAAGTATATGGCTTATTGAGATCTCTAATACTCCATAGTTAATTTGACTTGTATAGGTCTTTATAAGAGAATTTGGCTTGTCGAGATCTCTAGTCTTCATATCTTCGCTTTGACTTATCGATATCTCTGAGTTCTCTAGTGGCTTATTGACTTGTCGATAACTCAGAGTTCTCTAGTCAAATTTGACTTATCGATAACTCATAGTTCTCTAGTGAATTTTGGCTTATCCATATCTCGGAGTTCTCTAGTGAAATTGACTTATCGATAACTCATAGTTCTCTAGTGAAGAAATGATTTATCGATATCTCCAATCTTCATGTATTCAATTTGATTTGTCGATATCTCTAAGTTCTCTAGTAGCTTTTCTGAGTTCTCTATAAGTCATTCTGGAGTTCTCAAATGACTTCTCTATAATACTAAATCTGTGACTTGTAGAGATCTTGACTTAGAATATTTTTCCCAAAACAGATTTATTCAACTCCAAGCTTCTTCATAATTCTTCTGAGGCATGATCTTCTTGATCTTCCTCCAGATAGAATTCTTAGGCTTGATACTGTTTAAAAGAAAAAAACTCCAGTATGCTCTTTGACATTTTTACAGACTTTAATGTTACAATACAAAATACAAACTAAGATTACAATACAACTTACTTAGGGTTGTCAATTTGACTTAGTCTTGTTGAAGTACAGGCATGTTTTGCACAACATTCCTCGACTGCAATTATGCCAAGAAGTGCTGGCACGAAGTTAATCTCAACTTCAGTGAGAGAGGGGAGGAATATGCTCATGAATGACTTCTGAATAAGTTGACAAAAGCTTCAGATGACAGTCTAATCAAAATCTCGACAACGTTTTGGGGCATTTGGTTTGCTAGAAACAAGAGAATTTTTGAAAAAAGAAGCATGTCACTAGCCTTTGGAGTTTCCTAGAGTAAAATGCAAGTTCATGAGTGGCAGTTAGCAAATAAAAGGACTGATAATATGTAGAAAACTGGTGAGCCTTGTACGATGACTACTCATAGATGGAAACGTCGGGAGGTGGATCAACTCAAGCTAAACGTAAACTCTTCAGTGGTAGAAGGGCAGAATTCATTTGCTGTTGGTATGGTGCTTAGAAACAATCAAGGTCAGTACATTGCAGGAAAAACTATGAGATTTACAGGGGTTGTTCCAGTCCTAGAAGCAGAGCTAGCAGGAATATGGGAAGCTCTGATCATAGAAAGTGATTCGCTTCGGAGTGTTAATGCTATCAACCAAGGCCACAATAATGTCCTGGAAAGTGTAGATCTAGTGGAGCAATGTTAAATGATGATAAGAAGTACCGTTAGGATCTTAGTATGTCACATTAAAAAATAAGCGAACAAGATAGCACATAATCTGACAAGGATTTCTTGTGAGCATAATTGTTTTATTGTTTTCCTGTATCCTCTATCTTATTTGTTGGAGACATTATTGTCAGATGTTTTGGAGGTTTAATGAAATTCCCTTTCTCAAAAGAAAAAAGATTAAAGAAATATTTGATGACTAAAAATTAAAGAAACAAACTTCCTAGATGTTATACAGATCAAATATGACAACCCTAATTAACATGTAATATGTTGTGGGTGAAAATTAACCTATATTTTTATTTGATAAATTACTAAAAAACTTTTTTTATGTTTTTCTGCTGCGATTTTATGAAAATCTCCTGATTTTTTTTTGCAAAAATAAGGGGTAAGTAAAATCAATAGGATCGATATGCTAATAGTTGCATTATATTTTATTTTTTTACCTTCGAAGTTGTATCGAGATGTAGAAACTTGTCGAGTTTGAATAGAGTTGGCAGAAAAATCGTATTTTTGTAAAAAAATTGGAAATCTTATTTTTGAAGATGTGTTTTTTGTAATAACAATTTTAAAAATGATATTGTTTTGCAAAAAAAAAATTGAACATAGGGAATTTTTCAAAAGAACCCTTTATATTTTTCTAAATTAAAATTAATATATTTTATTAATATACTGAAAATTTTGTAGAGTTTTTAGTATTTTTTTCCTCGGGTGAATATCAACTACAAGAATTATGAGTAAAAAATCTCTTCCTGAGGTGCTTTGGAAGTAGAATCATCTTTTTAAAAATCAATGAACTTGGAAAGTAGCAAATTATTGTCATTATATTTGTTTGTGTTAGGTGAATAGTTGAAAAAAGTTAGCATGCATTAATGGGCTGAGCAATTGAGTGGTGCAATCCAGCTGCAGTATTATTTTAATCGTCCATTTTTCAAAAGGATCTAGCCTTATAGAATTCTAATGAGTCCTGAGCAATTAGCTTACTATGTTCAATTATTTTTAGTTGTAACTTCCAAACTGGAAAACACCCATATTGTAAGACATCTGCAGTGAGTCTAAATATATGCATAAACGGTAGTCATAGTCTTGCACTCCATTATGCGACTGAGTTGTGTTAAAGGCTAGGGTGAGTGTCTCGAATGAATGTATTGGTGTTTTGCTGTCTATTAGATTTTGGATAAATTTATTAAAAATAAAAACTAAAACATATAATGCTAAAAATAAGTGGGAATAAAAACTAAACATATCAATATCTTTGTTCCCCTAAACTTATATAATATTATCTTATTTAGTTTGTATGTTAATTTTTAAAATATAATTCATTATATTATAAATAACTTTAATTTTTATATAATTATTCAAGATTAATTCCTTTGTAGAGTTTTTAGAATTTTTTTTCTAGGGTGAATATGAGCTGCATTTATTAGGAGTAGAAAAACTGTCCATGAGCTGCTTTGGTAGTAGAATCATCTTTTTAAAATATTACTATGCCTTGGAAAGTAGAAATTTATTGTCATTATATATACACAACATAGATCTGTATTGTTTGTGTTAGGTGGATAGTGGAAAAAAGTTAGCATGCATTAGTGGGTTGAGCAATTGAGTGATGCAGCTCCGGTGCTGCCCATTTGAGAGCCTCTAGACACGTAAAGTGTCTGGCCTCCTCATTTTTCTTTTATTTTACATTAGAGCAATGAGACTTGAACCGAGTTGTACAAGTGTTGAATGATAAATGTATAACACTTCTCACAAATGAGTATTAGCATTTGAATAAGTTGGTCACTTTCTAGAGATGCCATTTTTGGTTGAGGTGATATAAGTTGGGTCCCACTAAAAATAGGCAACCTAACATTTGCATTGCAGTTGCTATTAGGAGTAGAAAAACTATGAGTCAGCTGCTTTGGTAGTAAAATCATCTTTTAAAAAAATTACTTTGTCAGAACTTGGAAATCACCAATTATTGTGGTGCTAAAAAAATAGAACATATGATGCTAAAAAAAGTAGGAATGAGCAAATTAAATGAATTAAAGTTGATAATTAGTAAATAAATGATTTAGAAGATAACTAAAACATACTTTATAATAATTTAATAAATATTTGAATTAAAATAAATTTAGTTAACAAACAATGGTTAAATTTAAATTCAGTTAATTTCTAAGCAATCATAAAATTTTAATATCAGTCCCAACAATAACTAACACTATTCTTTTAAAGTAAAAGTAGATTACATATGTTAATATCAATATCTTTGTTCCCCTAAACTTATATAATATTATCTTATTTAGTATGAAATTTAATTTTTAAAATTTAATTTATTATATTATAAATAAATTTAATTTTTATATCATTATTCAAGATTAATTCATTAGTAGAGTTTTTAGAATTTTTTTAGTAGGGTGAATATCAGCTGCAAGTATTAGGAGTAGAAAAACTCTGGGTGAGCTGCTTTGATAGTAAAATCATCTTTTTAAAATATTACTATGTCTTGGAAAGCAACAATTTATTGTCATTGTATATAGTCATACATAGATTGCTATTAGTGGGCTGAGTAATTGAGTGCTCCACTGCTGCCTATTTGAGAGCCTCTAGACATCTAGCCTCCTCATTTTTCTTTTATTTTGCATTGGAGCTATGAGACTTGAACGGCGTTACACAAGTGTTGAATGATAAAGGTATAGCACTTCTGACAAATGAGTCTAAGCATTGGAATAAGTTGGTCACTTTCTAGTGAGGCCATTTTTTGTTGAGGTGATATAAGTTGGGTCCCACTAAAAATAGGCAACGTGACATTTGCATTATAGTTGCTATTAGGAGTAGAAAAACTATCAGTGAGCTGCTTTAATAGTAGAATCGTCTTTTAAAAATCTGTCAGAACATGGAAAGTAGACACTTATTTTATTGTACTTGTTTGTGTTAGATGTGGAAAAAGTTAGCATGCATACGTGGGCTGAGCAATTGAGTGGTGTCATCCTTTTCTCATTAAGGTTCTAACCTTGTAGAATTCAAATGAGTCGTGATCAATTCTCTTACTATCTTCAATTATTTTAGTTGTGGCTTTTAAACTTAGAAAACACTCATTTACGGTAAGACATGTGTAGTGAGTCTAAATATATGCATGAACAATAATTATGGCCTTGCACTCCATTATCCAGGTCTTTTATGAACAATAATTATGGCCTTGCACTCCATTATCTAGGTCTTTTTTTGAGAGAGGGGGAAAGATGGCTGAGTTGTGTTAAGGCCCTAGAGTGAGTCTCTGGAATGAATGTATTATTAAATTTTTGGATAAATTTCTTAAAAAATAAAATATAAAACATATGATGCTAAAAATAAGTGGGAATCAGCAAATTAATTGAATTAAAGTTGATAATTAGTAAATTAATGATTTAGAAGATTACTAAAACGTACTTTATAATAATTTAATAAATATTTGAATTAAAATAAATTTAGTTAACAAACAATGATGAAATTTAAAATTAATTTAATTTCTAAGCAATCATAAAATTTTAATATCAGTCCAAATAATAACTAACAGTATTCTTTTAACGTAAAAGTAGATTACATATGTTAATATCAATATCTTTGTTCTCCTAAACTTATATAAGATTATCTTATTTAGTATGAAATTTACTTTTTCAAATATAATTTATTATATTATAAATAAATTTAATTTTTATATCATTATTCAAGATTAATTCCTTTGTAGAGTTTTTAGAATTTTTTTAGTAGGGTGAATATAAAATGTCTTGAAAAACAGCAATTTATTGTCATTATATACACACAGATATAGATCTCTATTTGTTTGTGTTAGGTGGATAATGGATAAAGGTTAGCATACATTAGTGGGGTGAGCAATTGAGTGCTGCAGCAGCTCCAGTGCTGCCCATTTGAGAGCCTTTAGACATCCTGCCTCCTCATTTTTCTTTTATTTTGCATTGGAGCTATGAGAATTGAACCGGGTTGCACAAGTGTTGAATGCTAAAGGTATAACACTTCTGACAAATGAGTCTTAGCATTTGAATAAGTTGTTCACTATCTAGATATGCCATTTTTTGTTGAGGTGATATAAGTTGGGTCCCACTTTAATTAGGCAACCTGACATTTGCATTGTAGTTGCTATTAGGAGTAGAAAAATTATCAGTGAGCTGCTTTGGTAGTAAAATCATCTTTTAAAAAATATAACTCTGTCTGAACTTGGAAAGCAGCAATTATTGTCGTATATTTGTGATTGTGTTAGGTGGATAGTGAAAAAAGTTAGCATGCACAGTATTATTTCAATCATCCTTTTCTGCGGAAGGTTCTAACCTTATAGAACTCTAATGAGTGGTGAGCAATTAGCTTACTATCTTCAATTATTTTTAGTTGTGGTTTCTAAACTTGAAAACAGACATTTATGGTAAGACATCTGTAGTGACTCTAAATATATGCATGAACAATATTTATGGCCTTGCATTCCATTATCCAGGTCTTTTTTTGAGAGAGGGGAAAGATGGCTGTGACCGAGTTGTGTTAAGGCCCTAGAGTGAGTCTCTAGAATGAATGTATTGGTTTGTTGCTGTCTATTAGATTTTTGGATAAATTTGTTAAAAATTAAAAAAATAGAACATGTGATGCTAAAAATAAGTGGGAATCAGCAAATAAATGAATTAAAGTTGATAATTAGTAAATAAATGATTTAGAAGATAACTAAAACCTACTTTATAATAATTTAATAAATATTTGAATTAAAATAAATTTAGTTAACTAACAATGGTGAAATTTAAAATTCAGTTAATTTCTAAGCAATCATAAAATTTTAATATCAGCCCAAACACTAAATAACACTATTTTTTTAACGTAAGAGTAGATTACATATGTTAATATCAATATCTTTGTTCCCGTAAACTTATATAATATTCTCTTATTTAGTATGAAATTTAATTTTTAAAATATAATATATTATATTATAAATAAATTTAATTATTATATCATTATTCAAGATTAATTCCTTTGTAGAGTTTTTAGAATTTTTTTATTAGGGTGAATATGGGCTGCAGGTATAGGAGTAGAAAAACTCTGGGTGAGCTGCTTTGGTAGTAGAATCATCTTTTTAAAATATTACTATGTCTTGTAAAGTACCAATTTATTGTCATTATATATACACAAACATAGATCTGTATTTGTTTGTGTTAGGTGGATAGTGAAAAAAATTTAGCATGCACTAGTGGGCTGAGCAATTGAGTGGTGCAGCAGCTCCAGTGCTGCCCATTTGAGAGCCTTTAGACATCGGGCCTCGTCAATTTTCTTTTATTTTGCATTTGAGCTATGAGATTTGAACCGGGTTGCAAAAGTATTGAATGATAAAGGTATAACACTTCTGACAAATGAGTCTTAATATTGGAATAAGTTGGACAGTTAGAAAGGCCATTATTTTTAGTTGAGGTGATATAAGTTGGGTCCCACTAAAAATAGGCAACCTAACATTTGTATTGCAGTTGCTATTAGGAGTAGAAAAACTATCAGTGAGGTGCTTTGGTAGTAGAGTCTTCTTTTCAAAAAATTACTGTGTCATAATTTGGAAAGCATCAACTTATTCTCATGTACTTGTTTGTGTTAGGTGTGGAAAGAAGTTAGCATGCATGCATCTGTGGGCTGAGCAATTGAGTGGTGCAATACAGCTGCAATATTATTTCAATCATCTTTTTCTAGGAAAGGTTCTAACCTTGTAGAATTCGAATGAGTGGTGAGCAATTAGCTTACTATCTTCAATTATTTTTAGTAGTGGCTTTTAAACTTGAAAACACCCATTTACTGTAAGACATGCATGAACAATAGTTATGGCCTTGCACTCCATTATCTAGGTCTTTTTTTGAGAGGGGGGAAAGATGGTTGTGAGTGAGTTGTGTTAAGGCTCTAGAGTGAGTCTGTATAATGAATATATTGGTATATTGGGCTATATTAGATTTTTGGATAAATTTCTTAAAAAATAATATATAAAACATATGATGCTAAAAATAAGTTGGAATCAGCAAACTAAATGAATTAAAGTTGATAATTAGTAAATTAATGATTAGGAAGATAACTAAAACGTACTTTATAATAATTTAATAAATATTTGAATTAAAATAAATTTAGTTAAAAAACAATGGTGAAATTTAAAATTGAGTTAATTTCTAAGCAATCATAAAATTTTAATATCAGTCCAAACACTAACTAACACTATTCTTTTAACATAAAAGTAGATTACATATGTTAATATCAATATCTTTGTTCCCCTCAACTTATCTAAGATTGTCTTATTTAGTATGAAATTTAATTTTTAAAAAATATTTTATTATATAATAAATAAATTAAATTTTATATCATTATTCAAGATTAATTCCAAGTGTAAAGTTTTTAGAATTTTTTTAGTAGGGTGAATATCAAATGTCTTGGAAAGCAGCAATTTATTGTCATTATAGACACACAGATATAGATCTGCATTTGTTTGTGTTGTTAGGTGGATAATGGAAAAAGGTTAGCATGCATTAGTGGGGTGAGCAATTGAGTGCTGCAGCAGCTCCGGTGCTGCCCATTTGAGAGCCTTTAGACATCCGGCCTCCTCATTTTTCTTTTCTTTTGCATTGGTGCTATGAGAATTGAACCGGGTTGCACAAGTGTTGAATGCTAAAGGTATAACACTTCTGACAAATGAGTCTTAGCATTTGAATAAGTTGTTCACTATCTAGATATGCCATTTTTTTTTGAGGTGATATAAGTTGGGTCCCACTGAAAATAGGCAACCTGGCATTTGCATTGTAGTTGCTATTAGGAGTAGAAAAATTATCAGTGAGGTGCTTTGGTAGTAAAATCCTCTTTTAAAAAATATTACTCTGTCAGAACTTGGAAAGCAGCAATTATTGTGGTGTATTTGTGATTGTGTTAGGTGGATAGTGGAAAAAAGTTAGCATGCACAGTATTATTTCAATCATCCTTTTCTGGGGAAGGTTCTAACCTTATAGAACTCTAATGAGTGGTGAGCAATTAGCTTACTATCTTCAATTATTTTTAGTTGTGGTTTCTAAACTTGAAAACAGACATTTATTGTAAGACATATGTAGTGACTCTAAATATATGCATGAACAATATTTATGGCCTTGCATTCCATTATCCGGTCTTTTTTTGAGAGAGGGGAAAGATGGTTGTGACCAAGTTGTGTTAAGGCCCTAGAGTGAGTCTCTAGAATGAATGTATTGGTGTGTTGCTGTCTATTAGATTTTTGGATAAATTTGTTAAAAATTAAAAAAATAGAACATGTGATGCTAAAAATAAGTGGGAATCAGCAAATAAATGAATTAAAGTTGATAATTAGTAAATAAATGATTTAGAAGATAACTAAAACCTACTTTATAATAATTTAATAAATATTTGAATTAAAATAAATTTAGTTAACTAACAATGGTGAAATTTAAAATTGAGTTACTTTCTAAGCAATCATAAAATTTTAATATCAGTCCAAACACTAACTAACACTATTCTTTTAACGTAAGAGTAGATTACATATGTTAATATCAATATCTTTGTTCCCCTAAACTTATATAATATTCTCTTATTTAGTATGAAATTTAATTTTTAAAATATAATATATTATATTATAAATAAATTTAATTATTATATCATTATTCAAGATTAATTCCTTTGTAGAGTTTTTAGAATTTTTTTATTAGTGAATATCAGCTGCACGTATAGGAGTAGAAAAACTCTGGGTGAGCCGCTTTGGTAGTAGAATCATCTTTTTAAAATATTACTATGTCTTGTAAAGTACCAATTTATTGTCATTATATATACACAGACATAGATCTGTATTTGTTTGTGTTAGGTGGATAGTGGAAAAAAGTTAGCATGCACTAATGGGCTGAGCAATTAAGTGGTGGTGCAACATCTCCAGTGCTGCCCATTTGAGAGCCTTTAGACATAGGGCCTAGTCATTTTTCTTTTATTTTGCATTGGAGCTATGAGATTTGAACCGGGTTGCACAAGTATTGAATGATAAAGGTATAGTACTTTTGACAAATGAGTCTTAACATTGGAATAAGTTGGACACTTAGAGAGGCCATTATTTTTAGTTGAGGTGATATAAGTTGGGTCCCACTAAAAATAGACAACCTGACATTTGTATTGCAGTTGCTATTAGGAGTAGAAAAACTATCAGTGAGGTGTTTTGGTAGTAGAGTCATCTTTTCAAAAAATTACTGTGTCACAATTTGGAAAGCATCAACTTATTGTCATGTATTTGTTTGTGTTAGGTGTGGAAAAAAGTTAGCATGCATGCATTGGTGGGCTGAGCAATTGAGTGGTGCAATACAGCTGCAATATTATTTCAATCATCTTTTTCTAGGGAAGGTTCTAACCTTGTAGAATTGGAATGAGTGGTGAGCAATTAGCCTACTATCTTCAATTATTTTTAGTAGTGGCTTTTAAACTTGAAAACAGGCATTGACTGTAAGACATGCATGAACAATAGTTATGGCCTTGCACTCCATTATCCAGGTCTTTTTTTGAGAGAGGGGGAAAGATGGTTGTGACTGAGTTGTGTTAAGACCTAGAGTGAGTCTCTAGAATGAATATATTGGTGTATTGCAGTATATTAGATTTTTGGATAAATTTCTTAAAAAATAATATATAAAACATATGATGCTAAAAATAAGTGGGAATCAGCAAATTAAATGAATTATAGTTGATAATTAGTAAATTAATGATTTAGAAGATAACTAAAACGTACTTTATAATAATTTAATAAATATTTCAATTAAAATAAATTTAGTTAAAAAACAATGGTGAAATTTAAAATTGAGTTAATTTCTAAGCAATCATAAAATTTTAATATCAGGCCAAACACTAACACTATTCTTTTAACATAAAAGTAGATTACATATGTTAATATCAATATCTTTGTTCCCCTAAACTTATCTAAGATTGTCTTATTTAGTATGAAATTTAATTTTTAAAATATTATTTATTATATTGTAAATAAATTTAATTTTTATATCATTATTCAAGATTAATTCCTTTGTAGAGTTTTTTAGAATTTTTTTAGTAGGGTGAATATCAAATGTCTTGGAAAGCAACAATTTATTGTCATTATATACACACAGATATAGATCTGTATTTGTTTGTGTTAGGTGGATAATGGAAAAAGGTTAGCATGCATTAGTGGGGTGAGCAATTGAGTGTTGCAGCAGCTCCAGTGCTGCCCATTTGAGAGCCTTTAGACATCCGGCCTCCTCATTTTTCTTTTATTTTATATTGGAGCTATGAGAATTGAACTGGGTTGCACAAGTGTTGAATGCTAAAGGTATAACACTTCTGACAAATGAGTCTTAGCATTTGAATAAGTGGTTGCACAACTGTTGAATGCTAAAGTATAACACTTCTGACAAATGAGTCTTAGCATTTGAATAAGTTCTTCACTATCTAGAGATGCCATTTTTTATTCAGGTGATATAAGTTGGGTCCCACTGAAAATAGGCAACCTGACATTTGCATTGTAGTTGGTATTACGAGTAGAAAAATTATCAGTGAGCTGCTTTGGTAGTAAAATCATCTTTTATTATTGTTACTTTGTCAGAACTTGGAAAGCAGCAATTATTGTCGTGTATTTGTGATTGTGTTAGGTGGATAGTGGAAAAAAGTTAGCATGCACAGTATTATTTCAATCATCCTTTTCTGGGAAAGGTTTTAACCTTATAGAACTCTAATGAGTGGTGAGCAATTAGCTTACTATCTTCAATTATTTTTAGTTGTGGTTTCTAAATCTCAAAAAAGAAAACATTGTAAACCCAACTGCCAAAAAGAAACTACGTGGGCTTTATATATAGCCCAATACCTACTCAGTTACAAAGATCAAACTACCCTCCTATTCTATTCCTCAAAACTCCCCCTCAAGCTAATAAGTGTGAACAAAGTGAAACTCCTTGGAGATATAAGTTGGTACCAACTACCTCATATTTTTCCAACTGATGACTAAGACGATAAGTTTAAGCTCACGTCATGACTTTGCTTGCTACTAAATGATCTGTCTTTCATTGTCATAAGAGGTATCCTAACTTTGCTTGCCATTAGGGGACCACCTTAAATTTATTTAAGTCTTGACTTTACTTGCTATTAAAGGATCCTGACTTTGATTTTCATTAGAGGTATCTTAGCTTTGTTTGCCATTAGAGGACCGCCTTACCTTCATTTAAGTCCTGACTTTGCTTGCCATTAAAGGACCCTGTCTTTGATCACCATCATAAGAAAATTAGCTTTACTTGTCATTAAAGGACAATTGCTCACAGATCTCAGTAATATCCGCCAACTTGACGCTATGCAAACTCAACTATAAATGGTCACATAGCTTAAACACAAGCTCGGGTACTCAGTCACTTCAATGGAGTGATCTCTCGACTTAAACAACCCATAAAAGGGGCACAACCCACAAAGGGAACAAGCTCACCAAGAATTAACTAACAAACACCTATTTTGCTGAAATAAACACTGAATTAGTTGGTGACATAAATAGTCGAAGACACAACAACGAAACCACTTGAATCAAGCCATCTGAATAATGACATGTGAAGCATTGAGCAACCAATAACAAAGACTCTTCCCCTTCAGACTTCCATCTTTAGATCAGAAACAGGGGAATTAAACCACTACAACATTACACCACTTCAAGATCTCTGGAGTCTATAAAAAAAACACTGCAAAATTTCACCAGCATCCTCCAACTGATATGTCTGAAAACTAGAATAAAATGCAATTAAGTTGTCAACAAGTTTCTAAAGAGAAACAAAACGCTCCATAAAATCCAATGTGATTTCAACATAGCCACGGAAAGCATGGATCAAACAAACCCATTAATATTAAGATCATAATGCGTAACATGATCATGAGTTCCAACACCCTCAACTAGCGGAATAGTGTGCATAAGGCATTGCACAATCGCATTAAGAAAACAAGCGAGCTTCTGTGGAACCTGCGACAATCTCTGATATGCTAAATTACAGGCTGACTTTTTAGTTAGAACGAATATCTCTTCTTCATTGATTTCAAATGTACCATACTTCCCATCTGGGAGCACCCAAGAATTTGGTGACGACAATGACCCCAAATTTCCCCATGGTTGATATACGGGTGCACTGCGTTGTGGTGACGACTTGGGGAGTCCCAAATGAGATGTATAGGAATTAAAATCTTGTCAGGATCTAGTACTAGAGTGAGGGAAGATGGTAGATGTTGTTGCTTCTTGCGGAATACGGGACTGAATGATATCATTATTATTGTATATAGATTATGTAGTCTGAACAGGTGGCGAACAATTTTACATGTAAATCCTTTATGTCACTTCCACGAAATAATATGTATTCATAAACTTTATCACTTGAAGGCACTTATGGACCATCCTTCTTACGTCCCTTACTACCAAATGATCTAACATTCCGTAAGGCGATGGATGATTTGAGTACTGATATTGAAAAAATGCCTTTTTAATGAATCTTAACTTTAGAAATTAAGCTAATGAGGTTTCTTACGTATAAATCTAGTGACGGATTCTTAGATCTTGAAGCTTTCATTGCAAAATAATTTATTAAATTAAATTATTTCAGTTCTGAGTTATTGATAAGTCTAAAAATTATTCTTGTAGGGAACTCTGTAAATTAACACTACTAGAGAACTCTACAAGGACTTATCGATAAGTCATAATTAATCTTATCGAGAAGTCAATCGAGAAATCAAGAAATTGACTTATCGAGAACTCACTTGAGAAGTCTTAAAATGACTTGTCGATAAGTTAGTTAAACTTATCGAGAACTCAGTTCTCTATATACTTTTGATCACTGTAATTTTGTCTTATGTTAATTTTACATATTAAAGATGTAAATTAACAACTGAGCAATTTACTTAGAATATAAAAAAAACTTCCAAGTTAAATTTTGAATTTTGAAAAATAAATATGCAGAGATTTCTGAAATATTTGTAATTCATATTTCAGTTAATTTCTAATTAAATCAAATAAAAGTTGATTTATTAGAAATTAATCTGCTGCAAAATATTAGCTGAGTTCTTGCTTTAGGATGAAGAATTAAGCTTTCCAGTTTCACCTACAGGTCTAGTGAAAGTTGCTTCATCCAAAGGTTTAGTAAAAATGTCAGCTAATTGTTTTTCTGTTGGAACACAAATGAGCTCAATGGTACCATTTGTAGCATGTTCTCTAATAAAATGGTACCTTACATCAATGTGCTTTATTCTAGAATGATTAACTGGATTAGCCACTATAGATATAGCACTATTATTATCACACATGATTGGTATTTTGTATAAAACTAGGCCATAATCCATTAGCTGATTTCTAATCTAAAGCACTTGAGTACAACAACTTTCTGCAGCAATGTATTCCGCCTCTGCTATAGAAGTTGATACAGATTGTTGTATCTTGCTATACCAGGATACAAGTCTTTGACCAAGAAATTGACAGCTTCCACTAGTACTCTTTCTGTCAACCTTGCATCCAGCAAAATCTGCATCTGTGTAACCAACAGCTTCAAAACCAGTTCCCTTAGGATAACACAATCCCAAGTTTGGAGTCCCCTTCAAGTATCTAAAAATCCTTTTCACATCCATCAAATGTGATTCTTTTGGATTGACTTGAAATCTTGCACATAGACATGTTGCAAACATGATGTCTGGTCTACTTGTAATTAAGTAAAGTAATGATCCAATCATCGCTCTATAGCTTGAAATATCTACACTTTTGCCTTTTTTATCTTGATCCAACTTTGTTGCAGTAGACTTAGGTGTAGATGCAGGTGAACAATCAACCATGCCAAACTTCTTCAATAAAATTTTAACATATTTAGTTTGGCTGATGAAGATTTCATCACTTCTTTGACTAACTTAAAGTCCAAGAAAGTAACTTAATTCCCCCATCATGCTCATTTCATATTCACTCTGCATAATCCTGGAGAATCTTTGGCACAACTTTTTATTTGTAGAACCAAAGATGATATCATCCACATAGATCTGAACTAGGATCATATCTTCACCATGTTTCTTATAGAAGAGAGTCTTGTCTATAGTACCTCTAGTAAAATCATGTTTAAGAAGGAAATCTGACAGTATATCGTACCAAGCTCTAGGTGTCTGGTTTAGTCCATATAGAGCCTTGAGTAGCTTGTACAGAAAATCTGGAAATTCTGGATCTTCAAAGCCAGTTGGCTGTTGCACATAAACCTCTTCTTCTAGCTCGCCATTTAGGAAGGCACTCTTGACATCCATTTGATACACTTTAAAATTTGAATGTACAGCAAATACTAGAAAAATCCTTATTACTTCAAGTTTTGCAACTGGAGCAAAAGTTTCATTATAATCAATTCCTTCTTCTGGTGAGTAGCCTTTTACAACCAACCTAGCCTTATTTCTGGTAACTATACCATTTTCATCCATCTTATTTCTGAACACCCATTTTGTTCCAATTATGCTTCTATTCTTTGGTGCAAGAACTAACTCCCAAACTTTATTTCTTTCAAACTGATTCAGCTCTTCCTGCATGGTAGATATCCAATCAGGATCTAGTAGAGCTTGATCAATTTTCTTAGGCTCTACTTGAGATAGAAAACATTCATTTAGGCACTCATTAGCAGTTGCACTTCTAGTTCTCACGCCAGCAGTAGGATCACTAATAAATGTTTCTCTAGTGTGACTCCTATCCGACTTTCTAGTATGAGTTTGTTGACTTGTGCCTTCATTATTTTCTTCATAATTTGTATGACTGGTAGATTCTTCTTCTCTTTCACCCCCTGAGTTTGTGCTATCAAATTCAGGTGTGTGAGATGAGCTTCCATTCCCATGATTTTCTTGTTCAGTAGTCTCTTCATTTATCATCAATTGTGTATCAACTTCATCTTCTCCATCAGTATCACTATCAATGTTGAGGTTTTCAAATAAAAGGGCTTCGGCTTCATTATCATCAAGGCATTCCAAGCCTGGACACTTGTCATCATCAAAAGTCACATCTCTGCTTTCCATAATCTTCCTTTAATCAATGACATAAACCTTGTAGGTTGTTCTCTCTAATGAATATCCCATAAAAATTGCTTCAAAAACCTTTGAGTCAAATTTTCCCACATATTCAGAGTTGTGTTTCAAAATGTTACACTTGCTTCCAAACACATGAAGATGCTTTACAGTAGGCTTTATCTTAGACATAATTGAGTAAGGTGATTTGTCATGATCCTTGTTAATGAGATATCTATTTTGAGTATAGCATGCAGTGTTAACAACCTCTTCCAAAAAAACTTGTTAGCATCTTGGCATCTTACAACACTGTTCTAGCAGCTTCAACTAATGTTCTGTTCTTTCTTTCAACTACTTCATTTTGTTGAGGTGTTCTAGCAGCTGAGAATTCTTGAACAATGCCTTTGCTTTTGCAGAATTCACTCAATATTGCGTTTATGAATTCTGTTTCATTATCACTTCTCAATCTCTTCACATAATTGTGATCTTCAGCCTATTTTTCAATATTCTTGATGTGCTCAATTATGATGTGTGGAGTTTCATCTTTAGAGTGCATGAACTCTACCCAAGTGTATCTTGAGAAATCACCCACCATCACAAGTGCATATTTATTTCTTGAAGTAGATGAGACATTTACTAGCCCAAACAGGTCCATGTGAATAAGCTGCAATGGTGCACTTATAAAATTCACAGTTTTTGACTTGTGACTTGATTTTTCATTTTTCCTTTCTAACTTGAGCAAACTCCAGTTTAGGCATATCTCTTACCTACTCCTTTTTGATCAAGGTGATGATTGTCTTGAAATTCAGGTGAGGCAACTTTTTATGCCAAAGCTTGCTTTGTTCTTCTGATGCCTTGGTGTAGAAGTAAAAAATTTCATCCTTATTTGTTGAGTCCAAGTATGCAACAAATAAGCTTCCTTTCCTTGCTTCTTTCAGAGCTACTTCACCAGTTTTCTTATTGATAAAAGTGCATTCTTCTTTGTTAAATAAAACTTCAAAGCCTTTGTCTGTAAATTGGCCAACACTGAGAAGATGCACTTCAAGACCAGCTACCAGTGCTACATCATCAATGACAATATTTCCAGAAATAATTTTGTCATATCCCATTGTGAATCCTTTGTTGTTGTCTTCAAAGGTCACCATAGGGCCAGCCTTCTCCTCAAACTGTCATAGCAGGGCCTTATCACCTGTCATATGCCTGGAACATCCATTATCTATGATCCATATGACTTTCTTCATTTTTCCCTGCACATAATGAGTTTTAAGTGTGTTTAGCAACCCATATTGGGTACTTTATTCTTGTTAACTGATTAAGTAGAAGTAGAATGAGTAGTTTTAGATAAAATAGAATTCATTGACTGCTTTGCATTTTCCCTTTCTGTTGTAGACCTAATTTTTGTTTCTTTGAGGTCTACTCTCAGTTTGTGGCAACTCTTCATCACTTTCAAGTTGCAAGGGATGCAAACAAACTTGTCACAAAATGAGTAGGGATCATTTGCATCTGTTTCATTGTATCTGCAGGCTTCTTTAGTTGGCTTGCTAATTGCCTTTTTACAAAGGTGAGTTAGGTGATTCACAGACCCATATTTTTCATATTTCTTTCTTGGAGCATCTGCAACATAAGCAAAATTTTTGCTTTTGTTTATCCCAATTTTCCCATTTCTATTTTTCTTCTTCTTTCTTGCATCTTCAGTCTTGGTTTCTTTGACAGGTGTCTTGAGACTTTGTTTATCTATGAGCTTCTCTTCAGTTTTGAAATATTGAGTTGCTTCTACATTTTTCTTCTGTTTATGCTCATCAGCAATTTCCTGCTTGATAATCAACTCTTCTTCACTGAAGTTAACGTCACATGCCTTGAACATAGGTGATACAACCTTTTTCAGCATAGCTGGAACATTTTCATTTTCTGTTACATTTCCTTTATCGCCTATCACTTTCTTCTTGCTGTTCAAAACATCATAATCAAGACCAATAGAAATATTTGCACGTGGCTTATTTTTCTCATGGTATTGTCCAACCAATTTAGATGCATTCTTGAAGGACTTCAACTTCATCTCATTCTTTTCCAGTTTTTCCCTTAGCACTGCTTCAATTTCACTTGCACGCTGAAGCTTGTTCTTTAGATATGCATTTACTTGTCTTACAGCTACAAGCTCAACCAACAACAATTCAGCTTCTTGTTTCTCATTCTCAAGCTTCTCATTTTTCTTTGTCAGTCTGCTAACTTCTTCATTAGAAGCAACCATACTTGTATGAATGTAAAATATTTATGTGCTTATCTTCTCTACAGTTTCCTTATATTGACTCACATTTAAATCAATAGTAGTGAGAGTTGGTACCTGTGATTTTGATGAGGATGATTCTCCTTGCATCAAGGCCATTAATGCATAAATTCCAACTTTCACATCTTCATCATTATCAGAATCATCCCAACTTTTTCCTTTTGTAATATAAGCTTTGATTTGATGTTTCTTCATAAGAGCTTCATACTTTGCTTCCAATTCAAGATAAGCTTTGTCCTTTTTTTTGCTTTCTTGGGTTTCCTACATTCTGTATCAAAATGGCCTAGTTTATCACAATCAAAGCATATTATCTTTGGCCTGTCAACAGATCCAGTTTTGTAACCATTTTTGCTATCAGATGTGTACTTCCTTTTCCCTTTCCAACTCTTGTCTTTGTTGAATGATTGTCCTTTACCCTTGAAGAATCTTGGCTTCTTTACTCCAATGTTAGAGAAATTTCTTGCCAGATAGGCCATTGACTGATCAAGCTCCTCAAGTTCATCTAGGGTGTAAAAATCATCTTCTTCTAATTTCAAAATGACTTGTTCCTTTGAATCATTGTTTCTTTGTTCACTTGTTGAGGCAACTGGAATTTGAGATCTTGTCTCATCATTAGAGGTTTGGCTTTCATTGACAATTAAAGCACTTGAACCATCTACAACATGTCTTTGACCAGATCACAATGATTTTCGTTGAATCATTTCTAGTTCATATGTTTTGAGAATTCCATATAGAACTCCCAGTGTTATTCTGCTTAAGTCCGTCCCTTCTCTGATTGCTGAAATTTTCTGTTCCAAATGGTCAGGGAGTGTAAGCAAAAATTTCAAGTTCACTTCTTCAGCTTCATAATATTTGTCATGGAGCTGCAAGTCATTTATCAGCTTATTAAACCTTTCAAATGCATCAGTGATACTTTCTTTTGGCTTGACCATGAAGCCCTCATATTGTGAAATTAGTATCCTTCTTTGATTAGATCTAACTTCCTCAGTTCCCTCACAGAGTATTTCAATCTTGTCCCAGATTTGCTTAGCAATGTCATAGTTGACAATGTTGCTGTACATTACATTATCAAGTGACTTAATCAACATAAGCTGCAAGCCACTATCCTGGGAAACTTTTTCTTTCTCAGGCTCAGAGTACTAAGCAGGTTCATTTGGAGCATAATGAGCTGGAATGACCATTTCATCATCTGTAGATTCCTCAACTCTAACCATAAGAATGAAATGCCCATTTTTTAAAATCTGAATGTATAGTGGATTGGCCATCTTGATAAACAACAACATTTTCTTTTTCCACAGAGTGTAGTTAGCTTTGTCAAAAGTAGGAATTTTGATGCTACTGATTTTCTGTGTATTCATTCTTCCAAGATCTTGAATCTGTTTACTTTCATATTTTTCTATAATACCACTTGTTAGGTAATGAATTACACATAGAGGGGGGTGAATTTGTTTTAGTATTTTTAAGCTTTTCTTGAACTATTTTGGTTGTGAACAAAGTAAATCAAATCTTGTAGTGAAATGTGTTAATGCACAAACTAAACATGCAATAATAAAGAACACTGATCTTTCAAAACTTACTTAATTTTATATTAAAATTAAGATTATTTTTCTACGAAATTTCTAGGCTCTTTGTTGATAAAGAGCTTAGCTTCTTTCTTGAGAGAGTACAAGAATTTCTGATCTAAATTATTACTTCTAATAAAGGACCGGTGTTAACTTTATAAATTAGTTAATTGCTGGTTTACAGAGTGTATAATAAGACATGTTATTATTTTTAGCAAACTGTCTCTTGTCATTTCTATTTTAGGAAAAGTATATGTTCCATTTATGGCTTAGCATATCTTTGCATATTGTGTTAACTTTGATCATCCTTTGTCAGTTAATCTTCATCCTTGATCTTGCACACTCTTCAAGTTGCTTTTTGTAGACTTTTCAATTCAACTGGTTGGATTGTTTGTTGTTTGTAAATCTTGGATATTGAACTGGTCTGCAATTTTGTACTTTGAGATTTTACCTCAAGATCGCCAGTGTGCTCTATAGAGGACTGGATATCTCGATAAGTATATTGGCTTATTGAGATCTCTAATACTCCATAGTTAATTTGACTTGTATAGGTCTTTATAAGAGAATTTTGCTTGTCGAGATCTCTAGTCTTCATATCTTCGCTTTGACTTATCGATATCTCTGAGTTCTCTAGTGGCTTATTGACTTGTCGATAACTCAGAGTTCTCTAGTCAAATTTGACTTATCGATAACTCATAGTTCTCTAGTGAATTTTGGCTTATCCATATCTCGGAGTTCTCTAGTGAAATTTGACTTATCGATAACTCATAGTTCTCTAGTAAAGAAATGATTTGTCGATATCTCCAATCTTCATGTATTCAATTTGATTTGTCGATAACTCTAATTTCTCTAGTAGCTTTTCTGAGTTCTCTATAAGTCATTCTGGAGTTCTCAAATGACTTCTCTATAATACTAAATCTGTGACTTGTAGAGATCTTGACTTAGAATATTTTTCCCAAAACAGATTTATTCAACTCCAAGCTTCTTCATAATTCTTCTAAGACATGATCTTCTTGATCTTCTTCCAGATAGAATTCTTAGGCTTGATACTGTTTAAAAGAAAAAAAACTCCAGTCTGAACTTTGACATTTTTACAGACTTTAATGTTACAATACAAAATACAAACTAAGATTACAATACAACTTACTTAGGATTGTCAATTTGACTTAGTCTTGTTGAAGTACAGGCATGTCTTGCACAACATTCCTCGACTGCAATTATGCCAAGAAGTGCTGGCACGAAGTTAATCTCAACTTTAGTGAGAGAGGGGAGGAATATGCTCATGAATGACTTCTGAATAAGTTGACAAAAGCTTCAGATGACAGTCTAATCAAAATCTCGACAACGCTTTGGGGCATTTGGTTTGCTAGAAATAAGAGAATTTTTGAAAAAAGAAGCATATCACCAACCTTTGGCATGAGTGGCAGTTAGCAAATAAAAGGACTGATAATATGTAGAAAACTGGTGAGCCTTGTACCACTCATAGATGGAAATGTTGGGAGGTGGATCAACTCAAGCTAAACGTAAACTCTTCAGTGGTAGAACGGCAGAATTCATTTGATGTTGGTATGGTGCTTAGAAACAATCAAGGTCAGTACATTGCAGGAAAAACTATGAGATTTACAGGGGTTGTTCCAGTCCTAGAAGCAGAGCTAGCAGGAATATGGGAAGCTCTGATCATAGAAAGTGATTCACTTCAGATTGTTAATGCTATCAACCAAGGCCGCAATAATGTTCTGGAAAGTATAGATCTAGTGGAGCAATGTTAAAAGATGATAAGAAGTACCGTTAGGATCTTAGTATGTCACATTAAAAAACAAGCGAACAAGATAGCACATAATCTGCCTAGGATTCCTTGTGAGCATAATTGTTTTATTGTTTTCCTGTATCCTCCATCTTATTTGTTGGAGATATTATTGTCGGATGTTTTGGAGGTTTAATGAAATTCCCTTTCTCAAGAAGAAAAAAGATTAAAGAAATATTTGATGACTAAAAATTAAAGAAACAAACTTCCTAGATGTTATACAGATCAAATATGAGAACCCTAATTAACATGTAATATGTTGTGGGTGAAAATTAACCTATATTTTTATTTGATAAATTACGAAAAAAACTTTTTTTTCTGTTTTTCTGCTGCGATTTTATGAAAATCTCCCAAAATTTTTTGCAAAAATAGGGGGTAAGTAAAATCAATACGATCAATATGCTAATAGTTGCATTATATTTTATTTTTTTACCTTCGAAGTTGTATCGAGATGTAGAAACTTGTCGAGTTTGAATAGAGTTGGCAGAAAAATCGTATTTTTTAAAAAAAATTGGAAATCTTATTTTTGAAGATGTGGTTTTTGCAATAACAATTTTAAAAATGATATTGTTTTGCAAAAAAAATTGAACATAGGGAATTTTTCAAAAGAACCCTTTACATTTTTCTAAATTAAAATTAATATATTTTATTAATATTCTGAAAATTTTGTAGAGTTTTTAGTATTTTTTTCTTCGGGTGAATATCAACTACAAGAATTATAAGTGAAAAATCTCTTCCTGAGGTGCTTTGGAAGTAGAATCATCTTTTTAAAAAATCAATGAACTTGGAAAGTAGCAAATTATTGTCATTATATTTGTTTGTGTTAGGTGGATAGTTGAAAAAAGTTAGCATGCATTAATGGGCCCAACAATTGGGTGGTGCAATCCAGCTGCAGTATTATTTTAATCGTCCATTTTTCAAAAGGATCTAGCCTTATAGAATTCTAATGAGTCCTGAGCAATTAGCTTACTATGTTCAATTATTTTTAATTGTAACTTCCAAACTTGAAAACACCCATATTGTAAGACATCTGCAGTGAGTCTAAACATATGCATAAACGGTAGTCATAGTCTTGCACTCCATTATGCCACTGAGTTGTGTTAAGGGCTAGGGTGAGTGTCTGGAATGAATTTATTGGTGTTTTGCTGTCTATTAGATTTTTGGATAAATTTATTAAAAATAAAAACTAAAACATATAATGCTAAAAATAAGTGGGAATCAGCAAATTAAATGAATTAAAGTTTATAATTAGTAAATAAATGATTTAGAAGATAACTAAAAAGTACTTTATAATAATTTAATAGATATTTGAATTAAAATAAATTTAGTTAACAAATAATGGTGAAATTTAAAATTCAGTTAATTTCTAAGCAATCATAAAATTTTAATATCAGTTCAAACACTAACTAACACTATTCTTTTAACATAAAAGTAGATTACATATGTTAATATCAATATCTTTGTTTCCCTAAACTTATATAATATTATCTTATTTAGTATGAAATTTAATTTTTAAAATATAATTCATTATATTATAAATAACTTTAATTTTTATATAATTATTCAAGATTAATTCCTTTGTAGAGTTTTTAGAAATTTTTTTCTAGGGTGAATATGAGCTGCATTTATTAGGAGTAGAAAAACTGTCCATGAGCTGCTTTGGTAGTAAAATCTTCTTTTTAAAATATTACTATGTCTTGGAAAGTAGAAATTTATTGTCATTATATATACACGACATAGATCTGTATTGTTTGTGTTAGGTGGAAATTTATTGTCATTATAAAGTGTCTGGCCTCCTCATTTTTCTTTTATTTTACATTAGAGCAATGAGACTTGAACCGAGTTGTACAAGTGTTGAATGATAAAGGTATAACATTTCTGACAAATGAGTATTAGCATTTGAATAAGTTGGTCACTTTCTACAGATGCCATTTTTGGTTGAGGTGATATAAGTCGGGTCCCACTAAAAATAAGCAACCTAACATTTGCATTACAGTTGCTATTAGGAGTAGAAAAACTATAAGTCAGCTGCTTTGGTAGTAAAATCATCTTTTAAAAAAATTACTTTGTCAGAACTTGGAAATCACCAATTATTGTGGTGCTAAAAAAATAGAACATATGATGCTAAAAAAAAGTAGGAATGAGCAAATTAAATGAATTAAAGTTGATAATTAGTAAATAAATGATTTAGAAGATAAATTTAGTTAACAAACAATGGTGAAATTTAAATTCAGTTAATTTCTAAGCAATCATAAAATTTTAATATCAGTCCAAACACTGACTAACACTGTTCTTTTAAAGTAAAAGTAGATTACATATGTTAATATCAATATCTTTGTTCCCCTAAACTTATATAATATTATCTTATTTAGTATGAAATTTAATTTTTAAAATTTAATTTATTATATTATAAATAAATTTAATTTTTATATCATTATTCAAGATTAATACATTAGTAAAGTTTTTAGAATTTTTTAGTAGGGTGAATATGAGCTGCAAGTATTAGGAGTAGAAAAACTCTGGGTGAGCTGCTTTGGTAGTAAAATCATCTTTTTAAAATATTACTATGTCTTGGAAAGCAACAATTTATTATCATTGTATATAGACAGACATAGATTGCTATTAGTGGGCTGAGTAATTGAGTGCTCCACTGCTGCCCATTTGATAGCCTCTACACATCTACCCTCCTCATTTTTCTTTTATTTTGCATTGGAGCTATGAGACTTAAACGGGGTTACACAAGTGTTGAATGATAAAGGTATAACACTTCTCACAAATGAGTCTAAGCATTGGAATAAGTTGGTCACTTTCAATCGTCATTTTTTAGGATGGATCTAACAAACAAATATAGATCTATGTGTGTGTATATAATGACAATAATTTGCTACTTACCAAGACATAGTGATTTTTTAAAAAGATGATTCTACTACCAAAGCAGCTCACGAAGAGACTTTTTTACTCCTAATGCTTGCAGTTGATATTCACCCTAGGAAAAAAAATACTAAAACCTCTACAAAATTTTCAGTATATTAATAAAAATATATTAATTTTCATTTAGAAAAATGTAAAGGGTTCTTTTGAAAAATACCCTATGTTCAATTTGTTTTGCAAAAAAAATATCATTTTTAAAATTGTTATTGCAAAAAACACGTCTTTAAAAATAAGATTTCCAATTTTTTTGAAAAAATACGATTTTTTTTGCCAACTCTATTCAAACTCGACAAGTTTCTACATCTCGATACAACTTCGAATGTAAAAAAAACAAAAAAGAATGCAACTATTAGCATATCGATCCTGTTGATTTTAGTTACCCCTTATGTTTGCAAAAAATTTGAGGAGATGGTTATAAAATCGTAAAAGAAAAACTTAAAAAAAGTTTTTTTTAGTAATTTATCAAATAAAAATATAGGTTAAATTTTTTTTTCACCAACGACATATTACATGTTAATTAGGGTTCCCATATTTGATTTGTATAACATCTAGGAAGTTTGTTTCTTTAATTTTCGTCGTCAAATATTTCTTTAATCTTTTTTTTGAGAATGGGAATTTCATTAAACCTCCAAAACATCCGACAATAATGTCTCCAAAACCAAGATGGAGGATACGGGAAAACAATAAAACAATTATGCTCACAAGGAATCCTAGTCAGATTATGTGCTATCTTGTTCGCTTATTTTTTAATGTGACTAACTAAGATCCTAACGGTACTTCTTATCATCTTTTGACATTGCTGCACTAGATCTCCACTTTCCAGAACATTATCGTGGCCTTGGTTGATAACATTAACACTCAGAAGTGAATCACTTTCTATGATCACAGCTTCCCATATACATGCTAGTTCTGCTTCTAGGATTGGAACAACCCCTGCAAATCTCATAGTTTTGCCTGCAATGTACTGAGCTTGATTGTTTCTAAGTACCATACCAACAACAAATGAATTCTGCCCTTCTACCACTGAAGCGTCTACGTTTAGCTTGAGTTGATCCACCTCCCGACGTTTCCATCTATCAGTAGTCATCGTACAAGGCTCACCCGTTCTCTGCATATTATCAGTTCTTTTATTTGCTAACTGCCACTCATCAACTTGCGTTTTACTCTAGAAAACTCCAAAGGTTAGTGACATGCTTCTATTTTCAAAAATTCTCTTATTTCTAGAAAATCAAATGCCCCAAAGCGCTGTCGAGATTTTGATTAGACTGTCATCTGAAGCTTTTGTCAACATATTCAGAAGCCATGCATGAGCATATTCCTCCTATCTCTCACTGAAGTTGAGATTAACTTCGTACCAACACTCCTTGGCATAATTGTAGTCGAGGAATGTTGTGCAAAACATGCCTGTACTTCAACAAGACTAAGTCAAATTAGCAACCCTAAGTAAGTTGTATTGTAATCTTAGTTTGCATTTATATCTGAAAGAAGATCAAGAAGATCATGCCTCAGAAGAATTATGAAGAAGCTTGGAGTTGAATAAATCTGTTTTGGGAAAAATGTTCTAATTCAAGATCTCTACAAGTCACAAATTTAGTGTTATATAGAAGTCATTTGAGAACTCCAGAATGACTTATAGAGAACTCAGAAAAAGCTACTAGAGAACTTAGAGATATCGACAAGCCAAATTGAAGACATGAAGATTGAAGTTATCGACAAATCATTTCTTCACTAGAGAACTCATAGTTATCGACAAGTCAAAATTCATTAGAGAACTCTGAGTTATCATTAAGTCAAATTTCACTAGAGAACTCAGAGATATCGATAAGCCAAAATTCACTAGAGAACTCTGAGTTATGGAAAAGTCAAATTTGACTAGAGAACTCTGAGTTATTGACAAGTCAATAAGCCACTAGAGAACTCAGAGATATCGATAAGTCAAAGTGAAAATATAAAGACTAGAGATCTCGACAAGCTAAATTCTCTTATAGAGAACTCATAGACTTCCACTACAAGGAAAACAAGCTTCAACAACGGTTTATATCCGTTGTCTGATATCCTATTTTTCCGTTGACTATTGAGCCGCCGTCTGTTAGTTGGATCAGACAATGGCTGAAAAACGTTGTCTGAGATTATACAGACAATGATTATGGATTAAGCCCGTTGTATTACATCCAGAAAAGATAACGTTTTTTGCTTGTTTTCGTCGTAACAAGCGACATTACTCAAGGGTTCTCACAAACTCAGAAAACTGTTGTGTAGGGTATAACATTAAAACCAATCCTACAACACTTATTATTATATAAACGTTGTTGTGTATCCAGATAGATAACAAAAATGAAATTGAGCTCGTAGAACTCTTGTAATAAATTTCTACACACAACAGTTTTGGATTTTAATGTATGGCATGATCTGATACATACAACTGTTTATTTGTCCAAACATATTGCATGAATACCTTTGATACAATATCTTAATTTTTTATAGACAATGGTTTACTAGTGTTGTGAGAGTTAATTTTGCACCAAAGTTTTTTGTTCGAAAGCATTGTTTTAGTATTAAAGACATGATATTTTAATGAAGCTTGGTTGTTTAAAGCGTTGTCTTACACAAAATATAACAAGTAATCAAATGAAATTAACTTTGCAAATGTAAACAAAAGTTCTAAAGTTAATCCATGATCGAAAATCACAGCAACATATTTATACAAAAGCTAAAAGCATATTGATATCACTGCCTTCATGAGTCTAAGATTTCTACTACAAATTAAAGAAAATATAGAGTCTACAAGGATTTGATGTTGGCTACTCAGAACTCACTTGGCCTTTTCAGCTTCTCTTTACGTCTTCCGCAAGAGCTATGTTGTCCTTGCAATATCATTACAGCATGTGATAGGCAATTTTCCAATCTGGAGAAAACAATCTTCAAAATAAATCGACAACATAATTATATAATTAAAACATAATCACATACAACATAATTACATAGAAAATTATTTATCCTTCTGCCAAAATTTTGGATGTGATTGACCTAAATGTACACTAGATACTGTTAGATATCATAAAGGGATGTACACTAGATTTTTTTTAAATAAGAAAGAGTAATTTGAGAGAGATTTAAAATCTGTAAGTTTTAAGAAAAATAGAACTTGACACCTGATTTTTTCTGTACATGTGGATGGTAGCAACTCTGCTGGTCAGGACTATCAACAGATCACTTGCTGAATTGATTGGATTCAACAAAAAATTACTGAATCCACTTAAAATTACCGGCTTAAAATTACTGTATGGTAAAAATTACTAAGCTTGGAAAATTACCCACTTAAAATTACCATCTCAGCTTTTTATAAACATACGATTGGATTTTTAGATAAGCGTTTAACCTTACAAATTAATTTTTCTATAGTGTAGAACTGCAGGTTAGCTATGGCTTGCCACAAATTGAAACCCATATACCTTAACAAAGTGATTAACCAGTGTATACACACTACATGAAACCTTAAACTGAACTACCAAGTACAAATAATGTACCGCAAATACTCTTGTACTTGGCATGCTATAGATATACAACAATGTATATGTTTGTCAACACACAAATGCTTGCTTAAATGATATCATATCATTTTTTGCTCCCACCCCAGCAATAACAACTCCTAATGCAGCAAGTAGATCTCGCCTCATTTACAAAAAAAAAATTAAGGTCCGCTTCTTTCTTATAGATGGCTTTCCTGATGAAACTATAAAAGTTAAATTCTTCACTTAACCCATGAGAGGTTAAAATTAGAACGATTAAAGCAAATAACACATTTAAAAGTTATACATTTCATAAGCTCAAATAATTGGTGGTCTAAATCAGAATCACAATAATTTAATCATATTTAAATAAATGAGTTTGTACATCTAGGCATGACAAAGTACCTACCTGATTCAGTGATCGCAGCGGTATGTGTTCCACTGGTAGAAACATGACATATAGGTTTGTCCCAAGGGCCTTCCACTAATCTAGGAATCAGTTCTCTTATATAAACAGAGTCACCAAGAGCTCCAAAACCACCATAACCCCTGAAATTTTAAATTCCAAAACATCATGTAGTGCAAACCATAAAAATATATCCACAAACCCGTTATGTGATATCAATAGTGCAACTGTTAGTTTTTCCATAAACATGCCAGAAATGGATAGATGCATGGATAGCATTAACTTATTCTTATCATAAAATAAACTGGCCACACTTCAATTAACATGATCATAAAGTTTTATTATGCAACAACATGATTGTGGGACAAGAAAAACAATAATGAACAACTTTCAAAATATAAGTAAGAGACAAGCTAACTATGTAACGTAAACATAAAAATTTGAACTTGACCAAATATCTTGATCCTGAGGGGACGCCTCACACTAAGCAGCGTCTGAAGTGCATTAGAGAGATGTCTACCTACATGTTTAATTTTAAACATCAAATAAGGGACTATCAACAGATCACTCTGCTGGTCTAACTATCAACAGATCAACATATCACTCTGTTTGTCTTGTTCTTCTCCTGCACGACAAAAAATAAAATAAAACTGCACTTGACATAAACATAAACATGCACATTCTCAAGGTCATAAACATGTAAACGGGCTCCAAATAACACATAAAACATGAATACATACAAAATAACTGAAAACAGGCTTAGTCATTCCAAAACATATTCTTCTCACACTAATTAACATCACAATGCTACCCTCACTCTATCAATAAATATATTTATAAGCTCAGAAACCAATAAGCCATCACAATCCTTGCAAACAAAACCTACAATTCACCAAATCTACAAAACAACTAACTCATCCTCCAACTTCAATATATACGCGGATAAACAAACGGCCTCAGATAAAATATAACATAAAAGCACTCAATTCATCACCAATATCAATACAAGCACCTATCCAAAGTTATAAATAATCATCTCTCCATAAATTCAAAAATCCGTAATCGTGCAGATCGGAAAACCAAATTGATCAAACAAACCTACACAAATCATCAAAACACTCAATTTTCTTCTTGGCTTCAATTTTCCCCTCCACATCCCCTTTACTTTTTTGTACGCACAAAATATGAACTAAAATCAGCACAAAATAAGAACTAAAATGACAGAGAGAGAGAGAGAAAGAGAGAGAGAGAGAGAGTGATACCTCAAAATTAAAGACAAGCACCTTCCATTGAATCCACAAATAAGCCCTATAGCCCTAGTTTTGAACACGAACTAAAACCCCAAATTGAAGTCGAATTGAAACCCTAAACAGAACCATACTCCATTAAAGAAACATACAAATCAATCAAATGAGGCTCAAATATATTTATGTATGTATAGATTTTTCATAACAAGGAGAGTAGAGGGGGAGAAAGAATGGGAGAGAGGGAAGGGGAGAGACCACAACCTAAATCAAAACTGTATACATAGGTAGGGGCAAAAAATGGAACTAACGGTGGAGAGTGATGTTGAATAATCAGGAAAGAAGCAGTACCTTGAATCCAACGACCAAAGCTCTAAATTACTCCTTTTTAATTGAAGATATAGAAGAGAAAGAGAGAGATATAGAAAGAAACATCAAAGACAATGAAAACTAATCAATAATCGGTGAAACCTAATCCAAGAAAGAGAGGGAGAGGGAATTTATTCTCAGATCTAGATATAAAGGGGGGAACGAAATTTTGTTTAGGGGGGAAATGAAAGATTGGCCCAAGGACCAAAACAAATTATTGGTTTCATATTATTAAAAAATCAAATTTTTAAATGATTGTTTTTCATATAATAATTTTTTCATTTAACCAAACTTAATATAAAAATCTAGCTAAATTTTAAACTTTTTTAATACCTTAATATTTGTATGGTTGAATCGTCGACGAGATATATTAAAAAAATTATTTATTCAATCACCTATCAATATCATGTCCAGGAGTAGTATTTTTTTGAGTTTTTCCAGTTTCCAACAAGCTAAATAAATTAAAATTATTTCATTTATATTTTTTTTAATTTATCTCGTTGTGAGGATGGGTACTTTTACCAGATTTTTCTAATCCTGACATGCAAGATGAATTTCAAATTTTTTAATAATTTTTTCATATGACTAAAATTGATATATCCTAACATCCGTACAGTTGGATCATCGAAAAAATAATTTTAAAAATTAATCTTGTAAATCGGGAACGAGTCTCGTTGTCGGGAGGGGTACTTTTACCGGATTTTTCTAATCTTGACGTGCAAGATGAATTTCAAATTTTTTAATAATTTTTTCTTATGACTAAAATTGATATTTCCTAACATCCATACGGTTGGATCGTTGAAAAAATCATTTTAAAAATTCATCCCGTAAATCGGGAACGAGTCTCGTTGTCGGGAGGGGTACTTTTACAGGATTTTTCTAATTCTTACATGCAAAATGAATTTTAAATTTTTTAATATGACTAAAATCGATATATCTTAACATCCGTACAGTTGAATCGTCGAAAAATTATTTTAAAAAATTAATCCTGTAAATCGGGAACGAGTCTCGTTGTCGGGAGGGGTACTTTTACCAGATTTTTCTAATCTGGACATGCAAAATGAATTTCAAATTTGTTAATAATTTTTTCTTATGAATAAAATCAATATATATTAACATCCGTACGGTTGGATTGTCGAAAAATTATTTTAAAAAATTAATCCTGTAAATCGGGAACGAGTCTCGTTGTCGGGATTGGTACTTTTACCAGATTTTTCTAATCCTGATATGCAAAATGAATTTCAAATTTTTTAATAATTTTTTTATATGACTAAAATTGATATATCCTAACATCCATACAGTTGGATCGTCGAAAAAATAATTTTAAAAATTAATCTTGTAAATCGGGAACGAGTTTCGTTGTCGGGAGGGGTACTTTTACCGGATTTTTCTAATCTTGACGTGCAAGATGAATTTCAAATTTTTTAATAATTTTTTCTTATGACTAAAATTAATATTTCCTAACATCCATACGGTTTGATCGTCGAAAAAATCATTTTAAAAATTCATCCTGTAAATCGGGAATGAGTCTCGTTGTCGGGAGGGGTACTTTTAGAGGATTTTTCTAATCCTCACATGCAAAATAAATTTCAAATTTTTTAATAATTTTTTATTATAACTAAAATCTATATATCTTAACATCCGTACGGTTGGATCGTCGAAAAATAATTTTAAAAAATTAATCCTGTAAATCGGGAACGAGTCTCGTTGTCGGGAGGGGTACTTTTACCAGATTTTTCTAATCCGGACATGCAAAATGAATTTCAAATTTGTTAATAATTTTTTCTTATGACTAAAATCAATATATATTAACATCCGTACGGTTGGATCATCGAAAAATCATTTTAAAAAATTAATCCTGTAAATCGGGAACGAGTCTCGTTGTCGGGATTGGTACTTTTACCAGATTTTTCTAATCCTGACATGCAAAATGAATTTCAAATTTTTTTATAATTTTTTATTATGACTAAAATCGATATATCTTAACATCCGTACGGTTAGATCATTGAAAAATCATTTTAAAAAATTAATCATGTAAATCAGGAACGAGTGTCGTTGTCGGGAGGGGTAATTTTACCAAATTTTTCTAATCCTGACATGCAAAATGAATTTCAAATTTTTTAATAATTTTTTCTTATGACTAAAATTGATATATTTTAACATCCGTACGGTTAGATCCTCGAAAATCATTTTAAAAAATTAATCCTATAAATCGGGAACGAGTATCGTTGTCGGGAGGGGTACTTTTACCAGATTTTTCTAATCCTGACATGCAAAATGAATTTCAAATTTTTTAATAATTTTTTATTATGACTAAAATTGATATATCTTAACATCCGTACGGTTAGATCGTCGAAAAAATATTTTAAAAAATTAATCCTGTAAATCGGGAACGAGTCTCGTTGTCAGGATGGGTACTTTTATCAGATTTTTCTAATCTTGACATGCAAGATGAATTTCAAATTTTTTATTATTTTTTTCTTATGAATAAAATTGATATATCTTAACATCCGTACAGTTGGATCGTCGAAAAAATCATTTTAAAAAATAATCCTGTAAATCGGGAACGAGTCTCATTGTCGGAATGGGTACTTTTACCAGATTTAATTTTTCTAATCCTGACATGCAAGATAAATTTCAAATTTTTTAATAATTTTTTCATATGACTAAAATTGATATATCTTAACATTCGTATGGTTGGATCATTAAAAAAATCATTTTAAAAATTAATCCTGTAAATCGGGAACGAATCTCGTGTTGGGAAGTAGCGCTTTTACCAGATTTTTCTAATCCTGACATTTGAGATGAATTTGAAATTTTTTAATACTTTTTTCATGTGACTAAAATGAGTATTTCTTAACATCCGTACAGTTGGATCCTCTAAAAAATCATTTAAAAAATTTATCTTTTTCATGAGGTATGAAAAAAATCTAGTACGAGGCAACACCTAACGATTTTTTTATGAAAAAGTCTTGTCTGAAAAAAATTGTGACAACAGTTTTTTTGAAAAAAACCGTTGTCCTAGATGATCAACTTTTTAAAATCTTATGGCTGATATTAAATCTACTTTTAATCAACGGCTCTTATTATACCAACTTAGCAATCCAAGTGAATGTTTTTTCACCAATCACATAGTGCCACCTCATCACAAGCAACGCTTCAGAAATTTCAAGAATCAGACTTACAAACAACGGTTTTCTATGAAAAAAGTTTGACTTAGATGAACATTGACAACATTTATAATATACACGTTATTTCCTCATCAATGTGATTATCTGTTGATGCTATTAATATTCGTGTAACGTCTAGTAACAATAGGTAAAAGAATTCAAAAATCTATGAAAAAGATGATTTCAAATCTTAATACACACAAATTAATTTAGTGTAAGTTATTGGTTACTCATATAAATTAATTAACAGTGACATATAATTTTTCCGAAAATATTTTAAAACTAGTAAAAATATAGACAATGGTTTTTTCTAAAATCATCTTGTAATAAGTTATTTTACATAAGTGTTTTTCAGGAAATGTCGTTGTTGGAATTCTACAACAGTTTTTTCTTTAAGACTGTTGTAGTATTACATATTTTATAACAGATTATAAATATCGATAACGGTTGTCTAACTGTTACAAGTGTTTTATTTTAAAAATACTTGTATAAGGTAGATTAATATAACGTGTTTTTTTTGAAAAACACTTGTTTAGATTGAACAATTAACAATGTAAACTTGAAGCACTTATGATTAATTTTTTTTATTAATTATAAAGTTGATAATTAAATTATTTTGAAATATAAAATTTAAATATTTAATCTAGATGAAAGTGGATGTAATTAGAGTTTGTTGTTTTTAAAAAATTTAAAATGAATTGTCTGGAATTTTTTTTTTGAAATTATTACTATTTTTATTGTAATAAACTAGACAACGATTTTTTTTGAATATTTTGTTGTGCAATACGTTTTTAAATTTAGTAAGAAAGACAACGGTTTTAAGAATTAGTCTATTGTCTGATATTGGTGACATACAATTATGTAAAATACTTGTCTATGAGATATCATTTAGACAATACCTAATTTGTACATTGTGTGATTCGAGCTTAAATAACTAGTAGAGAAAACACTTGTCTCATTTCCACAACCGTTAAACAAGACGTTATCTCAATCATTTTCAGACAATATATTTTAAAAATCGTTGTACGATTTTACTCATTTGCACAACATCACTTTAGAAAGGGTTGTCTGTATTCATCAACTAGATAATGGATTTTAAAGCGTTGTAGTAATACTAAAGCCTTCCCATTCACACAACATCTTAATTTTGAAAACACTTGTCTGACTTGTTTTACTAGACAACATTTTTTTATCGCTTGTAGTAATCAACGTCAGACAACGCCAATTTTTTGGTTGCAAAAAAACCATTGTATGAAAAAATCGGGCAACACTTTTTTGGTCGAGTGTTGTCTAATCGGTGTTGTCTGATTGCTTTTTTCTTGTAGTGCTCTACAAGTCAAATTAACTATGGAGTATTAGAGATCTCGATAAACCAATATACTTATCGAGATGTCAAGTCCTCTATAGAGCAAACTGGAGATCTCGAGGTAAAATCTCAAAGTACAAAATTACATACCAGTTCAATATGCAAGATTTACAATCAACAAACAATCCAACCAGTTGGATTGACAAGTCTACAAAAGCAGCTTGAAGAGTGTGCAAAATCAAGGGTGAAGATTAACTGACAAAGGAATGGAAGATATACTTTTTCTAAAATAAAAATGACAAGTGACAGTTTACTAAAGTTAATAGCATATCTTATTATACATTGTGTAAACGAGCAGTTAACTAAATTATAAAGTTAACACTGGTCCTTTGTTAGAAGTAATAATTTAGATCAGAAATTCTTGTACTCTCTCAAGAAAGAAGCTAAGCTCTTTATCAACAAAGAGCCTAGAAATTTTGTAGAAAAAAAATCTTAATTTTAATATAAAATTAAGTGAGTTTTGAAAGATCCGTGTTCTTTATTATTGCATGTTTAATTTGTGCATTAACATATTTCACTACAAGATTTGATTTACTTTGTTCACAACCAAAATAGTTCAAGAAAAGCTTAAAAACACTAAAACAAATTCACCCCCTCTGTGTATAATTCATTACCAAACAAGTGGTATTAGAGCGAAATCTGAAAGTAAACAGATTCAAGATCTTGGAAGAATGAATACACAGAAAATCAGTAGCATCAAAATTCCTACTTTTGACAAAGCTAACTACACTCTGTGGAAAAAGAAAATGTTGTTGTTTATCACGATGGCCAATCCATTATACATTCAGATTCTCAAAAATGGGCCTTTCATTCCTATGGTTAAAATTGAGGAATCTACAGATGGTGATATGGTCATTCCAGCTCATAATGTTCCAAAAGACCCTGCTGAGTACTCTGATCCTGAGAAAGAAAAAGTTTCCCTGGATAGTGGCTTGCAACTTATTTTGATTGAGTCACTTAACAATATAATGTACAACAACATTGTCAACTGTGACACTGCTAAGCAAATATGGGAAAAGATTGAAATACTCGGTGAGGGAACTGAGGAAGTTAGATCTAATCAAAGAAGGATACTGATTTCACAATATGAGGGCTTCATGGCCAAGCCAAAAGAAAGTATCACTGATGTGTTTGAAAGGTTTAATAAGCTGATAAATGACTTGCAGCTCCATGACAAATATTATGAAGCTGAAGAAGTGAACTTGAAGTTTTTGCTTACACTCCCTGACCATTTGGAACAGAAAATTTTAGCAATCGGAGAAGGGAGACACTTGAGCAGAATAACACTGGAAGTTCTATATGGAATTCTCAAAACATATGAACTAGAAATAATTCAAAGGAAATCATTGAGATCTGGTCAAGGACATGTTGTAGATGGTTCAAGTGCTTTAATTTTCAATGAAAGCCAAACCTTTAATGATGAGCCAAGATCTCAAATTCCAGTTGCCTCAGAAAGTGAGCAAAGAAACAATGATTCATAGGAACAAGTCATTCTGGAATTGGAAGAAGATGAGTACTACACCCTAGATGAACTTGATGAGCTTGATCAGTCAATGGCCTATCTGGCAAGAAAGTTCTCTAACATTAGAGTAAAGAAGCCAATATTCTTCAAGGGTAAAGGACAATCATTCAACAAAGACAGCAGTTGGAAAGGCCTTCCTGTTGGGCATAACCTTTGGCTACGAGTCGGGCTTTGAATCTTTCAATGGAACCATTAGCTTTATATTTGGTTTTATAAACCCACCTACAACCTACTGCTTTCTTTCCTGGCGGAAGAGTGGTGACAGTCCATGTGGATTCCAAGGCTTTTATTTGAGTTGCCATAGCTTCTCTCCAGTCAGGTGACTTTATAGCTTCAGTAAATGTGCGTGGTTCATCAACATTAATGATGGAAGCTAAGATTTTTTGTTGAGATGGAGGAACTTGATGGAAAGGAATAGAAGTAGTGAGAGGATGTGGAGATGACGAGGTACATAGATTAAGTTTACATTGATAATCATCCATCCACCTTGGAGCACGATGAGTACGTACATGCCGAGCTAGTGGAGGAGAGACCTCAGGTGATAAACTACTTGAGGAAGAGGGGGAAGGTGATGGAGACGAAGATGAAGATTCTATAGCCGGAGAAGGAGGGCCAGGCGAGTTTCCAATATTCGAAAAATCACTTCCATAATGAAATTTGGATAATGGAAGGTTGGAACTAGAAATTTGTGGACTAACTGAACACGAGGAAATGGGAGGATTTGAACTTTGTATAGGAGAATCTTCAGAAAAATCATATAAAGATTCAGAAGATTCATGTGTGAGAAGAAAATCAGTTTGAACCGGCAATGCATCTTTAAATGGAAAAAGATCTTCGTGAAAGATAACATTGTGAGAGATAAATATTTTTTTAGTCTTAATATCAAGAATTTTATATCCCTTATGATTAAATGGGTAACCGATGAAGATACCTGATTGTGCTCTAGCATCAAATTTATGTAAAACATGTGTATTTCGAGCATAACATAGGCACCCGAAGACACAAAGTTTAGTATAATCAGGTGGTGTACCCATCAAAATTTCATGAGGGGATTTATTATGAAGAGTGAGTGTTGGGATTTTATTAATGAGATATGCTGCCGTTAATAGGAATTCTCCCCAATATTTAAGAGGTTTATTGCTTTGAAAACGCAGAGCACGGGCTACATTGAGCAGGTGACGATGCTTTCTCTCAACCACCCCATTTTGTTGAGGATTGGAAACACATATGCGCTGGTGATGTATGCCATTGGCAAAGATCCAAGAATAAAAATCTCTAGAAAGAAATCCAGACCCATTGTCTGTTCAGATCTTTTGTAAGGCTGGAAGATGAATACGAGTTGATCCAGTTGAAATGGTGCCAATATTTGTAGAGAATTGAGTAATAATAAATGCATAAAAATATTTAATAAATTTGAATGTCTCGCACTTTTATTTCATAACGTATTACCAAATGCAACGAGAAAAATCATCAATTATAGTCAAAAAAATAACGAGCTCCTGTTATGCTTGGGAGAAAAAATAGACCCCATATATCAACATGAATTAATTGAAATGAAGCAGTAGATGAAATTGAAGATTTATAATACGATAATCGTGTTTGTTTTGCCATGGGGCAAACATTACAATGAAATTATGAAAACAATTGTATAAAGTCAAAACAATTACATAATAACTTGAAGCGTCCAGAACTTGGGTGTCAAAGTCTATAATGCCATAGGTTCACTAGCAATTTATTAACTGAATTAATTCGAGAAAATGGCTGTAGTTGATACAAGCCAACAGTGCGAGAGCCTCGACCAAGAATTTTATTCGAAGAAGGGTCCTGAAAATAGCATGAATTGGATGAGAAATGAACAACACAATGCAAATGCTTATTTAGTTGTGTGACAGATATCAAGTTTAAAGTAAAAGTTGGGATATGATAAACATCTAGTCAAATGAAATCGGGCGAGAATTGAACATCGCCGATATGAGAAACAGTAGCATAATTACCATCCGGTAGTTGAAATTGTAATTGAGGAGTCATGAGTGTATAATTTTTGAACATAGATAGATCACAATATATATGATGCGTGGCACCCGAGTCAATATACCAAGGAATTTTAAAAGGAGAATAAGATTGGCCGGGAGTTATACCTGCCAAATTAACCCTGGCCGAAGCATCATCCTCATTGTCTAGAGTATTCAGTAAGGCGAGAATGTGATTATATTGTTCAGCAGTGAAAGTTGGAGTATGTGCAACAGTAACAGGCTGGACATGATGGGTTGGTGGTGCTGGAACAGGTTGGACAGTAGCAGCAGCGACATGTGGCTTTCCGTTGTGAGCCTGATGAGGGGAAAAATGATCAGAAAATCCATGGAGACGATAACAGTGCTCCTTTGTGTGACCATGACAATGGTCGCAAAATGGCCTCTGCCTTTTTGTTGAAGAACGAAAATGCTGAGAATTACCATAAACCTGTAGATCAACAGATTCTACGAGTGGAGCAATACTGTTGTTGATGATCTCCTGCATTTCCTCTTGTTTGACGAGGTTGAACATTCTTTCTGCAGTAGGAATCGGTTCAAGGAAAAGGATTTGGCTCCGGATTGGAGCAAACTTATCATGTAGACCTTGTAAGAACTCCATTGCACGATCTCGTGCATGTTGTTCAAGTAAAAACTTGCTAGCTCCGCAAATACATGTCTCAGGTGGGTTAAGAGAGTCCAATTCATCCCACAATATCTTCAATTGAGTGTAATAAACAATGACTGACTTTTCATCCTGTTTCAAGTTAGAAATTGCAGTTTTCAATTGAAACAATTTAGGAGCATTTACTTGAGAGAACCTGACATGTAAGTCCTTCCATATAGTGAAGGCAGAGTTAGCATACAAGCATGATGATCGAATATCTGGTTCGCACGAGTTCGTAATCCAGCTGACCATGAGATCATCACATCGTTTCCAACAAGCCTTTTTTGCCGGGTCTTTTGGTGGAGGTAAAGAGCCATCAACAAAGGCAAGCTTGCCCTTCGCATTCAATGCCTTGGTGATACCGCGAGCCCAGCTTGGATAAGACAACATTCACCATTGAGAAGGGGAGAGTAAAACACAGCAGTTGGGCTGTCACTAGGATGGATAAGATATGGATCAATCTGCTTAAATGTTGAAAATGCAGATTCTGGAGATTTTTCTGGAGTTGCAGTGATTTTAGGATCACCATTAGCATTTTCAGAATGATGGGGTGATGTGGGAGGAGACGCCATCATTTTTCTGCTAAGATGATTTAAGAGAGATGACACAGGTTTAATCTAATACCATGTGAAATAATAAAACTGAAATTGTTATTGATTATTGAACTATTACAACTGAGCTGCTTATATAGCATAAAAATGATACATTCATGGAGAGATTGCAGCAGTAGTTAAGATATGAGAGCAAATCCCTCTAACACTAATTTGTAAGCTATAAATCAGGGATATTAAATTATGTACAACTGTTATACTAATTGCTAGCTATAGTTTAGGGATCCTATATTGTTTACATGATATAGTATAGCTAACATGTAGTTTGATCTTTGTAACTGTGTAGATATTGGGCTATATATAAAGCCCCACTTAGTTTCATTTTGTCCGATGGGATGCACAATATAGTCTTTTTTGAGATATTCAGTAGAAACTTAATTTTTCATTTACTCTTCTTCTTTCTTTCTTTGATTTTTAATTCAACAAACATATATGACCTAAATAAATATATAAAAGTTACTAGTTGGCAACATGGGACCCGTGCCCCCGAGATTAAAAATAATATCAAGTTATTATATACATAAAATTAAATTTTATAATATGTGCAAAACACGCATTGAAAATAATAAATAAATTTTGTTAAATTATGTAGTTAAAAGAAATTGAAGCAAGTGTATTATGAAATTCCACCGCATATTTTTTTTTACTGATATGACTTATAAATCTAGTTATGGTTCTAGTTAGTAAAAATATAAATTTTCATTTAATCTTATTCTTTCTTCTTTGATTCTTAGTTTATCAAATATCTATGATTTATGTAAATATATAAAAGTTACTAGTTGGCAACCCGTGCGAGCGAAGCACGAGACCCCGGACCGAGATTGAAAATAATATCATTTATTATATACATAAAATTAAATCTTATAATCCGTGCGAAACACGGAATTGAAATATAATAAATAAATGTTGTTAAATTATGTAGTTAAAAGAAATTGAAGCAAGTGTAATTATGAAATTCCACCGTATAGTTCTCTCCTTTACTAATGTGACTTATAAATCTAGTTCTAGTTCTAGTTATACACCTAATCATTTTACTTGTTATATAAATCTAACATATTATCTTTTACTAATACGATTATTTATAAGTAAATCGACGCTTAGATGAATACTAACAAATAGAAATTAAAGTGAAAATAAAGTCCGCATGGAGAGTAGAAGTAAATTCTGTTAGTTGGAATTTAATTATATAAATGTACAAATAATTTTATAATTTTTTAGTGATTACCAAGATTTGGTACTTTTGTATTATAGAACATGATTTTACTTATTATTATAAATAGTTGATAATCCGTGCATATCAGATTAAAAATATCAAATTAGTATTTGTAGTGCGAAACAAAAATCAAAATTAATATATTAATATGAAATATTAAATAGGTATTTGCAAAGAATAATTATGTAGTTAAAAAAAATGGAATCAAATATGAAATTTTCCAGTATAATTTTAGTCTTGCATTGCTTTATTTGTTATAGAAATCTAACATATTAGTTTTGTTTGTGTGAAACGAATTGTATATTATAGATAATTTAATATTAATTAATATTATTTGATAATTATCTTATTATTGGCTTTTTCAATATAGTTTATTTAATATTACTTAATTATTGATAAAAAATATCTTTTAAATTAAAACTTAATAGACGCTTGCATGAACACTAATTAATAGAAAACAAAGTTTACAGAGAATAGAAGTCAATTTGTATTATTAGATGGGTATCAAAATTTGTTAGTTTGGTACCAAAGTTTCGCTTATTAATAAAGTTTTATATATTTTCATTTCTATTTTGTATAATTTTATTAAAATTCTATATAAATAATTAAACATTAAATAATGATTATATAATTATAATTTAATTGGCTAGAATTTCAAGTTCGGTACAAATATTATCAGTAGTATATGATTGATGAGATTTTATTTATAAATAATAATGTAAATATTTGTTGTTGGTGAGTGAGATGAAACTGAAAACTTATATGTATCTTTATAAATAATATAAATGTTTGTTGTTAACGGGATTCGAACCCGAGAACTTATTTGTATCTTCATAAATAATAATATAAATGTTTGTTGTTGACGAGATTTCGAACCTGAGAACTTGTGTAGTGTATTTATTTAGTATTTGGATCTAACGACTCTGATTATTTGACGAAGAAGATCTGACAATCGAGATAAAAAGAGTTAACCAAATTACAAATTATACTCCATTTCGGTTATTATAGTATAACTAGCATAATAACCCGTGCGAGACACGGGTTATTTTCTAGAGTTTTTTTATGCATGCAATTATAATGTTTTTAGTTATATTCTTATTTGTAATGTTGTATAATGTCTAACGTATTTATCTGTGTATCATTTTCATACAAGACATTACTAAATTACACAACATTTCCAATATAGCTCATTAAGAAATATATATATATATATTCTTGTTTGTGTTGTATAATTGTATTTAATGAATGAATATAAACAGAGTAGTCAGTGTACGTTTAAAATGAAACATATAAACTTAATATGTAGAATGTCGTTGGTATGTTTACAAAGAAAAAGTTAAAAATTAACATATATGTTGCATACAGAGTTAACCAAAAATTTTGAATTTTATTTAAATAAACTATATAACTGGTCTATATTATTATTGAGTTCTCTATTAACTTACAATTAAATTACTCAATTTAAAAAAAATGAATAACTGAATTCATAATTACTTGCAATCATAATATAAAATAATATAAAATAATATAGAATTTACACTACTGTTAATATAAAAGTTGATTTTAACGAAAAATGTTAGTTTTTGAAATTTAACGTATGTATGTTTGGAAAAATGTTAGTTTTTTTACACTACTCTTAACAAAATAAGATTAAGTTATATGTGTCTATATTAGCATGTGAATTATTGTATGTTACATTTCTTAGGAAATTACGATGATTTCAATTATTTATATGCTAAATATCTAATTTATGTACATGTATAATCATTATTAATATCTAGTGAGACAATTAATTACTTAAATAACATGTATTTATAATTAATCAAAAATTAAAATTATGTAATAAATAAATTGTAATAATTTATATATGGTATTCACATTATCACTTACAAACAATCCATATCTTTTTTTTACGCGACCGAGTATCAATTATGTAACATAAAAATAAATTATATATTGTAAGACTTCTTATTGATGTTCATGATTTTTTTCAAGAATTTGAAGGAAAAATTGTAATTATATTGTTATTTAAACTATTTTTAAGTTTCTTTCATTACAACTCTAATATTTCTTCATATAATAATTTGATATTAAATTGTATACTATTCTCTTAAAATTAAATATTTTTCAATTCGATAAAGTTTTATAAATATTAGTTGAAATGGTTAATTCCTTCAAATTATTGAACAATATATATTTTTTAAATAATATAAAATGTATTGAATTAAATGCTACAATATAGTATACACATAACTTTTATTTGAATATTTCAAAATATTAAAATAATTCAAAATATTTGTACAATATTATCTTGATCGATAAATATTGTTTATCTAAAAGAATTCTTTTTAAAATGCTAGTTTTTTAAAGTGAAAAATGAAAAATAAATCGATTTAATATATCATCGTAGTTTTAACAAATCTCGTGAGATCTCATACAAATTTCAAATATTTTTAAAATCGGGACAAGTCCCAAAATACTATTGCGCTACTAGTGAATCTAGTAATTTTAATACAAATAATCAATTGACTTGTACCTATAAATACCTCAAACACATTAATTTATATTAATATAAGATATCAAAAAATTTCACATTATTGGTAAGATATTCTCGTCGAACTTGTAATTTAAATTTACTAAACGTAGAATGTGATAATGTTTTTCGGCTAGTCATGTAGTCAAATTTCGAGTATTTTTGGACAATGGGCCAAATTCTGATTTCAAATTCAAAATAAACTAAAATTCATTGACTCATTATAATTCGAACTTATCTAAATATTTAATACCAATCTAGATTATTTATATATAGGTGATTCTATTTTCAATATTTTCTTTCAAAAGTATATATGTACATTTTAATTACTTTTTATAATAAAAAATATGTTAAAAATATATGAGATATATTTTCAAACTAAAAAATAATAATAAATAAGATAATAATCCATTTATGTAATATGTCTAACTTTATATCTGGAATTCAGTTCTTTAAAATTAATTGTACAAATATTCAAGTAACTATCATTTTTTTTGCGGAATTCAAGTAGCTATCTTTAAAGTTAAATAAAATATTCCTTTAGCACACTTATATATTAGGTGTATCATAAAAAGCATATGTGATAATATGGTGTACTGGTACGAGATTGTATAGAAAAATGAAGCAACTCGAGTTCGATTCCCACAAAATATTAAAAACAGGTGTAGTTTAGTCTTTTCAATGAGACTTTTTAATCTCAAAATATTATTCCCTTGTTGTGCTATTATATATAGAAGAGATATAATATAATCTCTGCTATCTATGCTATAATTAGCGGAATAAAGTATAATTTGGTTCAACGGTTATTCCCTAATTTTGGTTATTAAGAAAATATATAAATAGTGTTATATATCCGCTAAAGTACTGAATTATTAAACTATTACACACATAGTCTACTTTTCCTACTAAACTACAACCGCACCTTATCATATCATTAAAAAAAATTGTATTATATATCCGCTAAATTACTAAATTGTTAAACTACTAGATATAGTATACTTATTCTACTAAACTACGACCACATGTTATCGTATTTTTTTTATAAATTTATTACTCCCTCCGTCCCTTTCGATTGTTTACATTTTTGACAGAGTGCCTGACATGCATTTTGAGGTGCATATAAAGTATAGTTATGTAATTTTTTTTTTACAATTTTGTTTTTCTGAATAAAAATTAAAACATTAAACTTTTATTCGGAAAACAAATTTATAAAAATAAGTTACATAACTATACTTTTTATGCACCTAAAAATGCATGCCGGACACATATTCAGAAATGTAAACAATTGGAAGATACCGAGAGAGTATTATTATATATCTATATAAATATTTTTAAATTATAATATGAAAGGATAAATAAAATTCTTAAATATTAACGGAACCGTGCGATTAAGCTATTATACATAATATAGGAACATAGTATAGATAGATATGGATTCCACCCTAGCAAACCACTTTGCAAAATTAGGTACAAAACCTGCTACGGGTTTAACATGTATCATGAAACAACTATTAAAATTGCAGCAAGTGCTCATTACCCCATGTAACTGTACATTTCGACGAAAATAGAGTAAAAAAAGTTTAGCACTGCTGCAGGCCTTATAATAAGGACATTGATACATGCAGAGGTGCAATTTGCATATCAGAGGACATAGGAGCACATAAAGCGCCATGTGTGTCATAATGCCTCTTGTCCATATGAATGTTTAAAAACCAAATGAATTAAGCCATGGTAATAAACTAATGATTCAGAACTAGGATGATGGCAGATAAAATCTTGTTCAATTAACGGTATCAGAAGATTTTTTTCTTATTCTTTTTTTTTTCTTTTCTGTTCTTTTTCTTTGTTTTTCCGTCCTTCTTTGTTTGTTTTTCTTAGGTTTTATCCTTCTTCAAAGATGAGTCATCTCCCAGATTTTACGGAAGTGTTGACACGTGTCTAGAGATTATACATAGGTGAGGCGATGATGATGAGACGTAGGGACAAGTGCCATAATTTTCATATTTTCGGGAATGACTAATACGAAGCAGGTGACAAGTAGGTAATGAACGGGATGCGTGAAGATGGATCAGAGCGGGAGGATATGAAAATTTCTGCCGTAGGGTAAATTCCCGTAAGGAGAAGGGCCGGAGGCTGTAAGTCACTTAGCCGTAGGCCGTAGACCGTAGGGAATTTGCAAGACCATCATAGGACATATAAATAGATTGAGACATGGTAATGTATGCTATTAATTTTTAGCCACTTCCTTCCTCAAATCTGTAGTCTTAGCTATCATTGCTCCAACTCCAGCTAAAATAATAATTGCCAGAGGTAATCTGGTAAGCTAGGAAGATTGGGTGCGGGTGCGGTGGTGCGCGGTGCGGGGATACGAGAATTCGGCAAATGCAAAAATATGGGGATTCGGGTGCGGCGGGATACGGCAAATATTTAAAATAATATTTATATATTTACTATAAATATAGTCAAAGAGTCACATTTTAATTAAATAAAGTAGTTAAATAAGTAAGTTCATTATCCTAAATAACCGAATACATTTTTAAATTATTTATTTGAAAAAGAATTATTTGATTATATTTAACGTATTATTATTTACTCAAATTTAATATATAAGAGTTCATTATTAATAAGAGCCAATTAAAGAAAATATCAAATCAGTTTACAAAAAAAGAATACTTGGGTCCGAGAAAGACACAACACAATAGTCAAACACGCTGAGACAAATTATACATACGTGACTATACATACACGCTATACATATAAAAATGATAAACACAGATGGAAGGAAGATGAAGGTTGATAACAAATAACAAGGATTAGAAGATGGAGATGAAGACACGGCGATGATTAATTCGCCTCAGTAGTCTTTCCTCTCTTCCTAGTCTTTCAATTGGGCAACTAAAGTCGGTCCAAAAATTACAATATATGCCACTCCCGCACCCCAACCCGCACCTCCACGAATCTGATCTGTGAAATACGGCGATACGCCACGGCGGCGTACCCCGTGCGTTTCCCGCCGCACCCCAACGCACCGCCGCACCCCAACGTATTCGGTGCGCAGTACGCCAGGGAGGTGCCGCACCCCTGCTTTCCTGTAAGCCCCGGCTCTCATATGTTTAAAATTTCTGTAATTCTATATAGAAGCTGGTATTCGATTCCTTGCACTTAACAGACTCCAACATTAGACTTCTGGAATTAGCACAAAGAAAGGAAAAAAAATTAGACTTCTGCCCACAAAGATATAAGACGGCGGGGAAGGCTATCAGGCTTAGCGTGCATCACTTATGCAACTAGTGAGAGCATGAGTGCTTAACATGGGAAATATATGTTCAGATCAATTGAGAAAGAGTCTTAATTAGTTTTGACATAATAGATCAATGCTAATAATGCTGAGAATTGCAGTAGGATTCCCATCAAAGTAAAAGATTTTTCCTAATTAAAATTTCCCTGTCTTTGCACAAGATAGAACTGGGAATGATCTTGATGATGCTAGCAAATCGACAATGGAACGTGCCTCATCAGCCGCTTCTCAAATTCCAAGCTCCAACCTTTGCATATAAGTACCTTTCACCCACACATTCTAATAACATTTCTCATTGATTCTTGAAGCAAGCACCAAACAAGCTCCAAGTAATAGCCTAGCTATGATGACCAATTCTGTTTCAGAGACTTTTTATACTTTGATGTAAATATTTTGTTGTACATGAAGATGTCAAATTGTTTATATATGCGGTTCACCATGATTCAGATGGTATGAACCACTGCAAATTTGGACATTTTATACTCCATATCTACAAATCAACAGGACCTTCAGAAAAGAAGATGAAATATGTCAGAACTTGGAGCCAGCTGTCATAAACAACTTTTCTTGTGGCACAAACTTTACACTAAGAAAAAACAGTTTTAAGACTGTGTCATGACACAGTATGTTGTATCTAAAATTATAATAATCATAGAAAATTTATAGTACATTCAATAGTGTTCCATTAAATTATAGTTAAACATCATAGAAAATTTGTAATAGTCTGAAGGTAGCTTGCATGGCTTAGTTTTATGGCTGCCCCACAAAACATTCCATTAAACATCAAGATAAGATATTAAGGATGCTAGAAAACATAAAGAAACATGCATGATGAAAAAGATATGAAGAGTGACGGCAATCCAGATAAGCATTTGAAACTTTTGCACCAGCTGTTTATGACTTGCATGTGATGAATCTACTCCTTGCTTTCCTTAATCATATTGTTATATACTCTATTAAAGTATGCTGGCATCACAAAGAATGTCACTGCTCCTCTATGTGTTATCTTGTTCATTAACAATTGTAGTTCTTCTTCACACATAATCACAACTTCACCTTATTATGTTTTTGTCCAAGGTGCTACAAGCTTCAATGCTAGATCATACAAGCACACATACATACTTAAAATGACATTTTCCTAGGTTTTGGGAGAGTCGGTAACGTTACAATTTTACTCTGTTAAAAACTGCCCAGCTTCTGGTTTTTCAGCAAGTTATAAGAACATGAACATTTTTCTGACATGATTAAAGAGTATTTAGACGAGAAGGCGATATTTTAATCTCCAATGCTCTGTTAAACCATTAAGTGTAATTGCTTAATAATCCACACAGATCATGCTACCAACAAATACCTTCTACACAGTTTTCAGTTGGTTAGTTACCCTCTGTTGAAATCGAATATGCCATCAATTTCAGCTAACTACCATTACCTGAACTTTTTGTTGTTCTATAACAAACTTTACAAAAAAAAAAGAAAACTTTTTGCCAGATTTCAGGACAAGTTATTGGATTTCCGATCAGCTCAACAGCATTTCCAGCTGAGATGCTTCCAGAAGGAATTTTATGTATCAGTTGCAATCAGTATTATGCATCTCCGAAATTTAGACAGAGTAAGTATCAAATAATTTATCAAACGAGATGTAAAGCAATAATTTATCAAATAATCATTTTGACTGTTAATATCAGCTATACAGTATCCTTTTATAACAATAGACTTTTCTTGGAACTGCAGACAATATAGAGTTAATGAGGAATAGGATGAACAAACTCAGTGTGCAAGTGGAGAATTTTGCAAAAGGCATTCGCAATCATGGTAAGTTATGAGCTTACCAAATGTCAAAAAACATTTGTTTTGTGGCTGGTTCTGCTTTAAAATTGAGTGCTAACATGTTCCTTGTTTTTAACTTTTGCAGTGAAAATTGGACCTAAGTTGAGTGAAATGGTGAAGGGAAAGTTGAGATTGGGAGCTAAAATTCTCCAAGTAGGGGGTGTGAAGAAAGTGTTCAGACAAAATTTCAGTGTGAGCCAAGGAGAAAAGCTATTAAAGGCTTCACAATGCTATCTATCGACAACTGCTGGTCCTATATCCGGATTATTATTTATCTCAACCGATAGAATTGCCTTCTGCAGTGAAAGATCAATCAAAGTCTCTACTTCAACCGGGGATTTGCTTCGGACTTGTTACAAGGTTTCAGTTCCATTAAACAATATAAAGAGAGCAAATGAAAGTGAAAATGTGAATGATACATCAAAAAAGTATATAGAAGTAGTTACAAAGGATGGCTTTGAGTTTTGGTTCATGGGATTTCTTAACCATCAAAGAACTTACAAGTTTCTTCAGATGGCAGTGTATGAATCTCAATGATCACAACACAAATGTTGATTCTTCCCATGATCCATAACATGAATTTCGGTGTTATGGCCTCTGGGATTAAGCTGTAAATAGTCGAAATTGAAATGTCAGTACCTATAATTCATTTTTCTCAATGAAAATCCATCTATTTACAAATATGATATCACCGGTGCACCCTATTCTGACATCTCACTGTTCTTGTTCTTGTTGTATAAATTTGAAATTCTGAAGGTTGAATACATGCCTATTACCAAGAAAAACAATAATTTACATACCAAAAGATCACAGTATACATAAAAGCATCTGCACTTGTATTACACAAGGATTTCATACCATTCTATCCGATTCCAATTATTTTTCAAGAAAACAAGAAAAACTCACATAAATTATATCCTCGGCCTCATAACTAGGGATCAAATTTACTCTTTTAATCTTTGAAAATTTATGCCATCTGCACTATTCAAATGCCATATGTGCAATGAACAAGTTGAAGCTTTTTCCAAATAACCTTTATCAAATCTCATGCATGCAAAGATGGCCTTTATACAAAGTTTGTTAGTACTTTTTTGTTAAGGACTTTGTCCCTGCTATATTTAGTAGAACTATACCAAATATAGTACAAAGATAGAAAAAAGAAGCCAATTTGTGATTATAATGGAGTAAAAACCATACAGAAGTGAACATAGTTATATTTATATCTTTGTTATTACTCAAATAATGAGATTATTGAGATTATAAATTAATTTGAGGTTTTTCTTAGCAAGTGTATGATCCAAGAGTTAATTTTTTTTTTTGTTATGGTTCAACATTCCAGATTGATCAATTTACAAATATGAAACCCTCCTTTTCTCTTTACAATATTAACAAAATAGTTACGACAGATAGATACAATTTACAGATATGAAACTTGCAGTTTCACATGATATCAGAGCACTAATGCGATCAATGACAACTTCTTCATCTCCTGCAAATTTCACATCGATCTTCAATGGCGTAACTTTCTCAATCTCGTTTATTTCTTTCCGCAACTCGTAGTTTATCTTTTACATACTTGTTTTCACAAATTATCTATCTGTTTGATTGAGTATATTATAATTATTTCAGTCGTTTTGTTTGTTTTTGTTGATTCTATCCAATTCTCACAAGCGAAATGTCTACTTCTTATCATCTTCTGTTCAATATTGATGATAAGATTGATTAATCAATAGTTTTGATCTTTGATGATTATTATTCCTATTGATCTTACAAATTAGCTGTTAGATTCATAGCAAAAAATTTCTCAAAAATTAAAATCTTTAATTGCATCACATCTGTTTGATAATTTGCCTCACACATCTGTTTGATAATTTGCCTCACTCAAGTCAATTAATTGATATTCTTCTATCCTGTGATATTTTATCTCTCTTGATTGATAAGAAACTACGGCTTCTAGTTCAGCTAGTCCAGAAACACATAACACATCCAATAACTTCACTCATTTTTCTCATTTCGATTATGACAATCCACTACACTTACAATTCTCTGATAGTCCTGGAATGAAATTAGTCAGTGAAGTGTTTGATTGATATGGTTTTGGTAACTGGAAAAGATCTATGCTGTTTACTCTATGCGCAAGAAACAAGCTATGTTTTATAGATGGTTCACTGCTACCGATTCTGCCACCTACAAAAGTTAGTGTAGGTGTAATGATATGGTAATTTCAAGGACTCACATGTTATCTAGACTCCTTCAAGAATTTGAGGTTGCAGAATTCACTCCTATTCCCGTCAAATGTGATAACCAAACTACTATCTACATTGCCAAAAACCCTGTTTTTCACGAACGAACGAAGCACATTGATATAGATTGTCATTTCGTTCGTGAAAAATTACTTTATGTGCTGATTTCCTTATCTTATGTTCCTACTCTTCATCAATTGGCTGATGTATGTACTAAACCTCTTACTGGCTTACATCACAAGGATATTCTCTGCAAGTTGGGGATGCATACTTGGGGATGGCATCTTTTGGCATCTTTTGCCAACATTTTTTGCTCATGTACCAGCCTGCTTTTGGAAATCCACGAGGAACTGAGGAAATCCCTGGATAGGAATCCATATGGACTGCCATAGTCAATAATTTGAACCTTATTTGAAAGTATGCATCCCCAACTTGCAGAGAATATCCTTGTGATGTAAGCCAGTAAGAGGTTTAGTACATACATCAGCCAATTGATGAAGAGTAGGAACATAAGATAAGGAAATCAGCACATAAAGTAATTTTTCACGAACGAAATGACAATCTATATCAATGTGCTTCGTTCGTTCGTGAAAAACAGGGTTTTTGGCAATGTAGATAGTAGTTTGGTTATCACATTTGACGGGAATAGGAGTGAATTCTGCAACCTCAAATTCTTGAAGGACTCTAGATAACATGTGAGTCCTTGAAATTACCATATCATTACACCTACACTAACTTTTGTAGGTGGCAGAATCGGTAGCAGTGAACCATCTATAAAACATAGCTTGTTTCTTGCGCATAGAGTAAACAGCATAGATCTTTTCCAGTTACCAAAACCATATCAATCAAACACTTCACTGACTAATTTCATTCCAGGACTATCAGAGAATTGTAAGTGTAGTGGATTGTCATAATCGAAATGAGAAAAATGAGTGAAGTTATTGGATGTGTTATGTGTTTCTGGACTAGCTGAACTAGAAGCCGTAGTTTCTTATCAATCAAGAGAGATAAAATATCACAGGATAGAAGAATATCAATTAATTGACTTGAGTGAGGCAAATTATCAAACAGATGTGTGAGGCAAATTATCAAACAGATGTGATGCAATTAAAGATTTTAATTTTTGAGAAATTTTTTGCTATGAATCTAACAGCTAATTTGTAAGATCAATAGGAATAATAATCATCAAAGATCAAAACTATTGATTAATCAATCTTATCATCAATATTGAACAGAAGATGATAAGAAGTAGACATTTCGCTTGTGAGAATTGGATAGAATCAACAAAAACAAACAAAACGACTGAAATAATTATAATATACTCAATCAAACAGATAGATAATTTGTGAAAACAAGTATGTAAAAGATAAACTACGAGTTGCGGAAAGAAATAAACGAGATTGAGAAAGTTACGCCATTGAAGATCGATGTGAAATTTGCAGGAGATGAAGAAGTTGTCATTGATCGCATTAGTGCTCTGATATCATGTGAAACTGCAAGTTTCATATCTGTAAATTGTATCTATCTGTCGTAACTATTTTGTTAATATTGTAAAGAGAAAAGGAGGGTTTCATATTTGTAAATTGATCAATCTGGAATGTTGAACCATAACAAAAAAAAAATTAACTCTTGGATCATACACTTGCTAAGAAAAACCTCAAATTAATTTATAATCTCAATAATCTCATTATTTGAGTAATAACAAAGATATAAATATAACTATGTTCACTTCTGTATGGTTTTTACTCCATTATAATCACAAATTACCTTCTTTTTTTCTATCTTTTTACTGTATTTGGTATAGTTCTACTAAATATAGTAGGGACAAAGTCTTTAACAGAAAAGTAGTAACAAACTTTATATAAAGGCCATTGCATGAATGAGATTTGATAAAGGTTACTTAGAAAAAGTTTTAACTTGTTCATTGCACATACGGGATCTGAAATTTTTGAAAAAAAGTGTGCAGCAGAAAATGGTTTAGTTTATATAAAATACATCTTCTCCAAAGTATTTTGAGTTGAATATTTTTGATTGAGATCCTTTCTTCCAAGTGCGAGTTTATCTAGAAAATAAAATAGAAAATCATTCTTGGGGAATGTACCACAAACAAATTTAGACAACATTTTGAACTTATTCATTCCCCGGCTCCAACTCAAATATAATCAATTAAGACACGTATCTATATTTCTTCATGTAATACCTAGTATAAGTCCAGTCCGGCACTCCATTTTCCTCGCCCATATACAAGGAATGGTATTTTTGACAAACAGAAACTCATTCAGTGAAGTACTCCCCCAAGAATCAGTTTTGCAAGAATAATAATATGATATGAAGAACCTTTTGGTACATTTTCCCAGTATAGATAAGGGATGATCAATTTATAATTGATTTTTGTTTTTTGCCGTATCCCAACAAAATGTTGGGTTTTAATCCAAGCATGTTTATTTATTTAATAATTGTTTTGTTTAATTTTTGTAACAGCTCATGACCTGGTCATGTTTTCAGCTGAGATAGTTTAGGAAGTGGGGAAATAAACGTTAGGTGGTAGCGTGTTTTTAGGAGGTTTGGCCTTGATTTTTTGCTTTACATCTGTATGCAGGTGTATTTAGTTCCGGTACTAATTTTTGAATCAAATAACACGTTCAGTGCAGATAACTCAATTTTACAGTTTCACATAAGTACTCAGAAACTTAGTTTGTAATTTGATACTAACCAACACTCTAGTATCAGAGCCCATGGATCAGTAGTGTATGCCAAAGTACATGCCTAAGGGGGTCACGATGGAGACTGGTAAAACGAAAGAGGGGGTGATCGGGCTGAGTTACCCTATGTTAAACAGGAGAAACTATACGGCTTGGTCGGTTAAAATGAGAGTGTAATTGCTACCACAAGGTGTGTGGTCTGCTGTGGAGAGTGCTCCAAAGGCGGTAGTCGAGGAGAAGACGGATAACATGGCCCTGGATGTCATTTATCAAGGTATCCCGGAGGACATTCTTTTGTCCGTTGCAGAGAAGAAAACGGTGAAAGAAGTGTGGGAAGCCATTAAAAGGATGTGCTTGGGAGCTGAACGTGTGAAAAAGGCAAAGATACAAACTCTAAAGGCAGAGTTTGAATCACTGAGTATGAAGGAAACAGAGGCACTGGATGATTTTTGTATGAAACTTAATGGGTTGGTGACAACCATTCGAGCTCTAGGAGAAGAAATACAAGAGGCCTATGTGGTAAAAAAACTGCTACGGGCGGTGCCTAGTAAATTTCTTCAAATTTATTCTACAATCGAACAATTTGGAAACCTGGAGACTATGACTGTAGAGGAGACAATCGGGTCTCTTAAGGCACATGAAGAGAGACTCAGGGAACAGAGTGATGCTAGTGGTGGACAATTATTGTTAACGGCTGAGGAGTGGTCAAAAAAGGAAAATGATGACACAAAACTGCTTCTCACAAGAGAAAAATGGTTAAAAAGACGTGGGAAAAGTGGAGTTGAGGGGCACACAAGTCCAAAGGGTCGAAATAACAGAGATGTTATGCGTGGAGTACGTGACAAGAGTAAGGTACGTTGTTTTAACTGCCTTGGTTACGGACACTATGAAGTGGAATGCAAGAAACCGCGTGAACGTGAACAAAAGGAGGCAAACTTGGCTGAAATGCAAGATGATGAACCTGCATTATTGGTGATAGAGAAGGTATTGTTGGTTGATGAAGGAAAAGTAGTGCCAAAGTTGAATCAAACCAGCCAGGAAAATCAAGTTGGGTCAAATGTATGGTACCTTGACAACTGGGCAAGTAATCACATGTCAGGCCAAGTGTCTAAGTTTCAGGACTTAGATAAAAGTATTAAAGGTCAAGTCAGGTTCGGAGATGGATCCATGACATACATTGAAGGGAGATGAACAATTTTGTTGAAAAGCAAGAGCGGGGAAAACAGACTTCTAACGAAGGTATATTACATTTCGGCACTGTGTAGCAATATAATATCTCTTGGACAGTTGGCTGAGGAAGAAAACAGGGTGCTGCTGAACGGAGAATATCTATGGGTCTACGAGAAAGGATGAAAGCTAATGATGAAGGTAACATGTTCAACAAATCGTCTCTATAAAATTCTTTTCAATAGTGAAGATGCAGGTTGTTTGTTGTCAAAAACCGATGAGAACTCTTGGCTCTGGCATGCCCGCCTTGGGCACATAAATTTTAAAGCCATGAATCTAATGTCAAATGAAAGGATGGTATTGGGCATGCCGGAAATAAGATCACAAAGTGAGGTCTGCAATGGGTGTCTCATGTCAAAACAAGCAAGAAATGTGTTCCCAAACTAGGCAACTTACAATGCTAAGAAGGCCTTAGAAATTGTTCACGGAGATTTGTACGGTCCTATCACTCCATCGACTACAGCTGGGAACAAATATTTACTGGTGGATGATTATACTAGGGTAAGATGGTACACTTGAGGCTTTCAAAAGTTTCAGGGCAAAAATTGAAAATGGGACAGAGCGGAAAATCAAAACTCTGCGGACAGATAGAGGCGGTGAGTTCACTTCAACATTATTTAACACTTATTAGCCTTTAATTTTTGGTGTCAAAAGCAGGCTGGTCTCACAAGGCTAAAATTCCAACTCACCTTTCCACATCTGCTCTGCATCATCATAAAAAGACAAAACGATATGCTAAATATTTATTGATATAAATGCTAACCTAATTAAAAAATTAAGAGTGTATGTGAGTACTGTTTACTTGTTTTGACCAAATGGAAGATACTTTGGATTAATCCAAATTTGTTCTGAAGAAGACAGAAACAAGTTGAGAAATGTGATAATTAATATGGGTGTCAATTTTGTCCCTACTATGGTTTAAGGTTCTTGCACTGTACCTTGTGCCTAAATGGTTGTAGTTCTTTACATTTCGAGAAGTCAGCTGATATGATTTTATAGAAGGTGCTAGAAGCTGCAGTGCTGAATCAAATATGAGTACAAAATTGTAGTTATATTTGTAAATAATTACTATACGTTAGTCATTAATCTCTTCCTTAATTAGAGTCTCAGTATATATGCCTAACATGTAAATGGAGAATCTATTCTGACATGTAAGAATAATTTTACTTATATTTGAAATTAGGAAACACTTTGGGATACCTATATACATTCCTTGATATATAGCTTTCTTATAATTCATTTACTCAAGAATTAGAGTGTTAAAATTCTTATGCAGGAACATATGCCACTAATGGTCTAACTTACCCAGCTTACTAAAGATTACAAAAGACTTTATAGATGAAATCAATAATCTTTTTATCTATTTAGTCGATCAATTCTGTACACTGTATTGTCAAAATTTGATATTTAGTGACCATAAGATTTCCACAAGGACAGACCATAACGTACTCATCCATTCCTTCCCTTTGCTTCAATTTCTTCCATGATCTCCTTTGGCAAAGGTATCTGCACGAAACCAGACTTCCTGATCCGGGGTATCCATCTCTTGTATCCCTGGCCTTCAATCCTAGTTGTTCCTTCGCAAACTATTACGTTCATGGCATCTTTTGCAGATCCACCAGGAACCTAGGAAAAACCCTGGATAGGAACCCATATGGACTGCTTTATTGGCAAATATATATTAGATTTCTTTGAATTCATTTCTCTAGATGAATGATAAGATTATATGTAGGCTGGAGTTTTGAAGTTATGGTCATTTATAAAGAAGTTGTAGGCTGGAGTTTGGTAGCTATGGTGATTTATAAACAAGAGAGTTAAGCTATGGTGATTTATAAATGGTATTTATAAAGAAGAGTTATGATTTATAAAGAAGCTGCAGCGGTTTTCTTTTTTAATATAATATAATTGTATGGATATAAAATCTATACTATACTGTTATAAGCTGTTTAGTTTGTTCCACCTTCATATAAAAAATATGTTAACGCCTTCCAAAATTAAGCCTTAAACAAATATAATTCTATAAAAAAGAAATCAAGTATTTAAGATAACTACAAAATCTATGAATTCTGATCCAAATTAATATCTGATGTCACTCAAATTTTTTCTTAACTCTTTTGTTGGAAATCAAACACTTCCAAAATTAATTTTAGTAATTCAAATTATAATTTAATAATATAATTAATAAATCAAAAAAATATTTAAAAGTATTTAAAAAAAATTAATTTATCTAATCATGTTATACTATTATAAGGAAAATATGATTTCATTAAAAATAAAAATTAAATTCTAGGGCTACAGAGTAGTCTAACTCAAAGTATGCATCTCCCTCTAGGCAAAAACACTTTTCATTCATTCTGCAAACTAAAAATATATATAAATAATTTAAAAAATATGATTTACCTATTCCATTGGCCATTTATATCAAAAATAATATCATAAATTAATTAATAAATATGAAAAAAATAAGATTAAATAATTTATATTAAAATTATTATCTTAAATTTCAAAAACTTATTTATTTTATTTCATAATTCACCTTTTATAATAAAAAGTAAATATAATAATATGGTTTCATTAAAAATAATAATAAATTTCTACGCTACAGAGTAGTCTAGCTCAAAGTATGATTTTTCCTCTCAGATGAACACTTTTCGTTCATCTTGTAGATTAAAAATATATTTAAATAATTTAAAAAATGTCATATCTATTCCATTGGCCATTTATATCAAAAATAATATCATAAATTAAATAATAAATATGAAAAAAATAAGATTAAATAATTTATTTTATATAAGATTATCAAAAATAAGATTAAATAATATCATAAATTTCAAAAACTTACTTATTTTATTTCATAATTTACTTTTATAATAAAAAGTAAATATAATAATAAATATTCTAAATCTTAATATTTTAAATTATTCGAATTTCAATCGGTCAAAAGTATAATATAAAAAATAGGTATCATTAATTTCAATAATACATATTTATTATATTTTATTTAATTCTCTTTTATAATTTTTTTATTTTAAAAAAAATTATTATATAAATAATAATATTATGTTAGAATTAGCCCGGGCATCTTCCTAAAACAGTTGTTAACACTTTTCAAAATAAAATTAAAATAAATATATTTTATTTAAAAAAAATAAATCATGTATTTGATATATTACGAACTCTTTGAATAATAATCCTACTTGATTTCTAATCGCACTCAATTTTTTTTCAACTTTTTACAAACACTTCCAAAATTAATTTTAATAATTAAAATTTAAAAATAACAATTTATTAACAAGTCAAGAACATATTAAAAAAAATATTTATCAGATCATCTGCATACACCAAATCAACCGCATATATTGCTCCGCTAAGCGCCCACGGGCCGAGGACTTTTTATTATTTTAACTATTTCAAATTTGAATCCGTCAATAACATGATATATGTTTATTATCTGCTATAATTTAATTTTATATAATAAAAATAATAAAATAATAAATTTTATAATCATAATTAACAGAATTTTAAATGCTGAAATTTTGTTATGTCGTTTTTGAATAGCATAATTTTAGAATTTGATGGTTGTTTGGAAATTAACAGAATTTCAAATACTCAAATTCAAATTCCACCATAGTTTATTAACTAACTAAATTATTTGAAATTTTTCATTAAAATATTTAATAAATTTTAAGAGAGTATGTTTTTTTCTAAATTATTTAATTAATAACTATCAATATTTATCTAGCCATCTTTAAAAATGGAAAGTTATCTTTGAAGATTTAATTTGACCATTACTACCTCTTTTGTTAGCATTCGATGCTTTATTTTTTTAATTTTTTCAAAAAAAAATTCAAAAATCTAACAAAATGAAATAAAACAAATACAAAATAACACACTAATATATTTATTCCCCAAACTCACCTTCATGAATTGTCACATCAATCTCCATATAAAAAACTCTACCCTCACAAAAAAAAACTTAAATAATGGTTTGAGTTATGAAAGCTCTGATTATTATACATGCATATGTGTAGATTCATCCAGATGTCATGTCTATAAACAGTAACTGATTTCAAGTTTAGAAATCAGAACTAAAAATAATTGGGAATCACATTCATGGGTGCTATTTTGTTTACTATTTATCTAACACAAATAAATATGATCTTTTTGTATATAAAATTAGAATAAATTGCAGCTTTAGAGATATATTATTCTACTACTATCAAAGCAACTCACAGAGAGTTTTTCTACTCCATATTTATTTTTGCTGCTCATATAAAACTAATGCATGATATATAACTACCTGTATTGTGGAAATCCACTCATTCTTCTATACAACCTTATACCAATACAGCATATTGTTACATATGTTTTTTATCATACATATGTAAATGTGCTAAATAAATGTTTTATTTAACTTTAAATATAGCTAGTTGAATTCGGAAATAAATGATAGTTACTTGAATATATGTACAATTAATTTTAAAGAACTGAATCTCAGATCTAAAGTTAGGCATAGTAAATAAATAGATTATTATCTTATTTATTATTATTTTTTAGTTTGAAAATATATCTCATATATTTTTTAACATATTTTTTATTATAAAAAGTAATTAAAATGTACATATATAATTTTTAAAGAAAATAATGAAAATAGAATCGCCTATATATAAATAATCGATTGATATTAAATATTTAGATAAGTTCGAATTATAAGGAGTCGATGAATTTTAGTTTATTTTGAATTTGAAATAAGAATTTGACCCATTGTTCAAAAAGTACTCGAAATTTGACTACATGAGTAGCCCAAAAATATTGTCACATTCCAAGTTAGACCAGAATATCTTACCTGTGAAATTTTTTAATATCTTATATTAATATAAATGAATGTGTTTGAGGTATTTATAGGATCGGGTCAATTGATTATTTTTATTAAAATTACTAACTTCGCTGGTAGCTCACTAGTGTTTCGGGACTTGTCGTGATTTTAAAAATATTTTAAATTTCATATGAGATCTCATGAGATTTGTTAAAACTATGATGATATATTAAATTGATTTATTTTTTATTTTTCACTTTTATAAAACTAGCATTTAAAAAAAAAATTCTTTTAGATAAACAATATTTATTGATCAAAATAATATTGTACAAATATTTTGAATTATTTTAATATTTTAAATTATTCAAATACAAGTTATATTTATACTATATTTTAGCATTTGATTCAATACATTTTATACTATTTCAAAAAAATATTGTTCAATAATTTGAAGAAATTAACCAGTTCAACTAATATTTATAAAACTTTATCGAATTGAAAATTATTTAATTTTAGGAGAATAGTATACAATATTATAAAATTATTATATGAAGAAATATTAGAGTTGTAATGAAAAAACTTAAAAATAGTTTAAATAATAATATAATTACAATTTTTCTTTCAAATTCTTGAAAAAATCACGAACATCAATAATAAGTCTTACAATATATAATACTCGGTCGCTTAAAAAACAGATATAGCAGATATGTATTGTTCTCACTCATATTATGAATACCATATATAAATTATTATAATTTATTTATTACATAATTTTAATTTTTGAATAATTATAAATACATGTTATTTAAGTATTCAATGACCTGACTGGATATTAATAATGATTATGCATGTACATAAATCAGATATTTAACATATAAATAATTGAAACCATGGTAATTTCCTAAGAAAACTAACATATGATAATTCACATGCTAAATACACACATATAACTTAATCTTATTTTGTTAAAAGTGGTGTAAAAAATAACATTTTTCCAAACATACATAAGTTAAATTTCAAAACCTAACATTTTTCATTAAAATCAACTTTTATATTAACAGTAGTGTAAATTTTATATTATTTTATATAATGATTGCAAGTAATTCTGAATTCAGTTATTCATTTTTTTATCTTTTTAAATTGAGTAAGTTAAATGTAAGTTAGTAGATAATTCAATAATAATATAGACCAATTATATAGTTTATTTAAATAAAATTCAAAATTTTTGGTCAACTCTGTATTCAACATATATATGTTCATTTTTAACTTTTTCTTTCTAAACATAACAACAACATTCCACATATTAAGTTTATTTGTTTCATTTTAAACGTACACTGACTATCGTGTTTATAGTCATTCATTAAATACAATTATACAACACAAACAAGAATATGTATATTTTTCTTTACAACACAAACAAGAATATGTATATTTTTCTTAGTGAGCTATATTGGAAATATTGTGTAATTTAGTAATATCTTTTATGAAAATGATACACAAATAAATACGTTAGACATTATAGAATATTTACAAATAAGAATATAACTAAAAACATTATAATTGCATGCATAAAAAACTTTAGAAAATACATGTGCCTGGCACGGGTTATTATGCTAGTATAATTAATTAATCATAATTATCTTATTTTTACTATTTAAAAAATTATTGTTAAAATCGAAGTTTTGAAAAGATTGTTATACACTCTCTTTTTTTGTTGTTAAAATGGGACATACCTTTTGATTAATGACATATATACATTTTAGATACATTAATATTTGTTCTTGTCATACACATACAAATATTATCTAAATATTTTTACACTCAAATAGTATTTTAAGTAATATTTTATATAAAAAGTTCTTGTTTAAAAAATTAATCTTAAATAATGATATATAAATTAAATTTATTTATAATATAATGAATTATATTTTTAAAATAAAATTTTATAGTAAATAAGATAATACTATATAAGTTTAGCGAAATAGAGATATTGATATTAACATATGTAAGCTACTTTTACGTTAAAAAAATAGTGTTAGTTAGTGTTTCGACTGATATTAAAATTTTATGATTGTTTAGAAATTAATTTTAAATTTCAACATTGTTTGTTAACTAAATTTATTTTAATTCAAATATTTATTAAATTATTATAATGTATGTTTTAATTATCTTCTAAATCATTTAATTAATAATTATCAACTTTAATTCATTTAATTTGCTGATTCCCACTTATTTTTAGCATCATATGTTTTATTTTTTATTTTTTAACAAATTTATCCAAAAATCTAATAGATAGGAACGCACAAATACATTCATTCCACAAACTCACTATAGGGCCTTAACACAACTCAGTCACAGCCACCTTTCCCCTCTCTAAAAAAAAGACCTAGATAATGGAGTGCAAGGCCATAACTATTGTTTATGCATATGTTTAGACTCACTACAGATGTCTTACAATAAATGTGTGTTTTCGCGTGTTTTCAAGTTTAGAAGCCACTACTAAAAATAATTGAAGATAGTAAGCTAATTGCTCACGACTCATTAGAATTCTATAAGGTTAGAACCTTCCGAGAAAAGGATGATTGAAATAATACTGCAGCTGTATTGCACCACTCAATTGCTCAACCCACCGATGCATGCTAACTTTTTTCCACTATCCAGCTAACACAAATATTATGCCCAAAAATTGATATAAACAATATTCAGATTGAGATTGATTAAATAGTCAAAATTGGGGAAGAAACGCCTAAAATTAAGGAACCGATAAAGTTATGGAAGGAAAGTAGGCGCGCCTGTGTGTAGGAAGGACGCGCCTTATTGTTCGATGGCTGATAAAGAGGTTGCTGTCAATGGACCCCATGTATAAGGGGGGGCGCCCTCATCATAGAAAGGTGGCGTGCCCAGTGACTTGGTGAGAAAGTGAGGGAATTTCTGAAAAATGCCCACCAATGATAAATCTTAGGGCACGCCCTAAGTGAGTAGGATGTCTTGAAGAAAAATTCAACATGATTACTTTGACGGGTTCTTTGGAAGATGCAAGGAAGATGGAGATTATTATTATTAACCTATTCGATGCAGGTACTCTATTGAAGAACTTCTTTCTGTAGCACATCTACAGGAAGGCGGTGTCCGTGGTCAGAGAACTCCAGGGGTATGCCTAGACTGAATGCCTCCTCCAGTAGTCAATGAGTGTCCTCATTGGGGATGTGGGGTAAAATCTGGTGTGTACTTTGGGAGCTCTGTCTCTGTAGTCAACGGATGTCCTCGTTGGGAGACTTCAGAGTATCCTGCACTTTGCACCCAAAAGTTTGGTAGGGGCTCCTTATCGGGGGGCAAGGATGCGTCCAACATTTGGGGTGAACCACGACTATACCTGTGTCCGCGGACTAGAGAAACAACTGGTAGCGAAGGGTTATTTTTGGCCACGGAGATGCCTTATCCGTGAAGTCTCGAAGCCACGGACGAGCCTTGGGCCTTTGTGGATGAGCATCATCGGTGGACATTCCTAAAACTAGTAGAAGACGGTTTCCAGTTGGTTTCCCATTGGGCCTCGGGATAACAGATCTAAGCCCATTAGGTTTCTCGTTCCCCAAGAACTACGTTGGCTTGATTCCCTATAAATAGGGATACGTAGGCAAATTGGAAGACGTCAGAAGCGAGAGCGCAAAGGAGCCACCACTAACCCTAAGCAATCTCAGCCACCAATAACCACCACCACCAAACACTGTTCACGTTTCCGACGAATAACCACCGTCATAGATCTTGTTCCCGGCTACGAACCTCAGGCTTTGTTGCTTCCAAATTCCTCCGTCAACAAATTGGCGCCAGAAGGAGGGGCTAATCAAGATCTGTATCTAGGAGGATGGATGTCTCAATATCATGATAGAAGTTTTTATGATGGAAGCTCCGAAGAAAAATCTGATCATGGCTATGAACGCCATGAACCTTACGTCCCACCCATGACTGATCGCCTTACTCCAGATGTTAAGGGACAGCCGCTTGTGCTTATCAGCAATGCTGACTTGTTAGAACAACTGTATCGCATGGAAGATGCCCTAAACGGTTTCGATTCAAGGCTGAGCACCGTGGAGCGACGCAAGACTAGAAGGGGCCTTCGCCACAACCGTTCTTCTCATGCACCTGGGAAAGCACCTTTGACTGATAGAGATGCCTCAGCCGGCCATGGTCAAACTGGAGGAGGACGTGTGCCGATAACCCCGCGATATCTGAACTACTCCAATGATACATCTCCAATCATCGAGCTTGTAGGAGAAGATGCTGATGGTCGAGAAATATTGCGGACGAATAACCGGGGGGTTGCCCATCCGCACCGGTCTGGACGTAGTCTTGAGGAGCACCGAAAGGCGGAGCCCGTGCCGGAGAATGAGCAACAAGGCTTTGCGGATTTAAAGGATCGCTTGGGGATCCGCTTAGGCGACGATGATCTGAGAATGTTATTACTCTGAGTGGTAAAAGGAAGCTGATCGTGGAGATGTAACGCCCCATGATACAACACGTGTGCCCCTAAATTCCCATTGGAATCAGGAGCGGTACTGCGATCATGAGATAGCTCCTCCCCGCAGATCGCTGGACCGGTATAGTCGAGGATATGGAAGCGACCATTGGAGAAGACCCCAATATAGGGGAAGAGGCGGAGGTTGAGGCAGGAACTTAGATGGGTATCACCGTGACAACTACCGTGGCCGCACTGATGCCCGCTGGTATAATCGAGGAAACAGCGATAACTATGCTGAGTATGATGATCATAGGGATATAAAAAATTATGATCCCGATATTGCTGGAGGCCGCGGTTGAGGTCAAGGAGAAAATCTGGAGGGAGATCAAGGTCGGAACCCCGAAGTGATCGTGATACCAGAAGATGCCCAGAACACCAACCAATAACAAGCTCCTCCAGGTGGGAGCCATGCAGAGGTACCTCCACCGCAGCCCCAAGTTCACAACCTCACATGCAAACTATCCCTGGTGTGGGAACTTTCAATATGGGAAATATAAAAAGGCTACTTAACCATATGGAAGGCATAGTGACGGCCACAGCCGAAATCCCTTCCATGTTCTCGGTGGCTGTAAGAGAGGCATAGTCGCCAGCTGGATATCGCAACACTACCAGCGATCTCCGTTTCCACGGAAGTTCAGACCCTCTGGAATTCCTGGGCCGATTCAATATAGAGATGGACGTATATCAAGTCCCGGACTTGGCTCGATGTCGGCTCTTGGCGGAGACTTTTAGAGAAAGCGCCCAACAATGGTTTTAAAAGCTCGGGCCGGGAGTAATCACTTCCTGGGACCAAATAAAGACTCTGTTCTTGACCAAGTTCCAATCTGCTGTGAGATATGCTCCCTCCGTTACAACTCTCGCCAACGTCAGGCAAAGGGAGAATGAAAGCTTGACGTTATACTTTAAAAGGTTAAATGTTGAATCTACCAGCGTAAGGGGAGCTTCAGACGAAGCCTTGAAAAGCTTTTTGATATCAGGGCTAAGGGTTCGTTCGGACTTCTGGAAGCATTTACAGGGAAAAGACCCAGCCACTCTGGCGGATGTCTTTGCTTTGGCAGAATCGTTTAAAGCCATATAGCAATCTCTGGCAGAAGTACAATCGACAGCGCAAGCAAGTCAGATAAATAAAGTAAGGAAGAGAGACATATCTCCAAGCCCAAGGTACAGAAGGAATAGTCGAAGCCCAAACCGGGTAAATGTCATGACCACGAGGAGGGAATGGACTCCTCCCTCAATCTATGACTACAGAATAAGCCGGTACACGTCTTTGGCCGCGTCTATTGAGCATATCTTTGAGGTGAACAAAAACAGAGGGAGGTTTAGAAAACCTGAGGCTCTATCATCTTGGCAAAGTCAAAACAAGAAAAATTATTGCGAATACCATGAGTCATCCGAACATAACACACATGAGTGTCAACAACTAAAAGATGAGATCGAAGCACTTATCAAGGAAGGATATCTTGGTGAATGGGTGGTTAAGGAAGTAAAGAGGCACAAGGATAGCACTGGTAGAGTAAAGGAAGAAGGAGGGAGAGCCCCACAAGGGTCGAACAATAAAAAATTACCTGACTATAGACATTCAAGAGTAAAAAATTGAGCCCAAATCTCTCGTATCTCGCTAATTTCCTTTCTACCATAGCTTCTAGAACCAAGACCCTACCAAAAATTTAACATACTTCAAATATTAGTACTTGATTTTAAAAATTGTAAACCAATATTTATGATGTTTTAGTTTCCTTACCACTTTCCAATTAATGTTGACATTTTTTTGAGAAAGCATGACAATGTCATACATGTACCTCATCACGAAAAAAACCACATTCTGTGCCTCCTTTTTGTTGGGGACACTACACATAAACAAATAAGATTCATAAATAATAACTAAAAGTGAGGAGCATATAATATAAGTGAAATAAACAAACCAATGTAAGTTATACCTGAACCTCGGTGTGATGCCAAATAAACTCTTTTCTGTTATTCTTCAATCCACCTTGAGGTACATATAATTTAAATGCCCTGTAAAATACGTATATTTTCATCACATCACTTATAGGACTAGATTCTATGTAGTAATTATACAACATGAAATTTGAAATTTTATCATACATTCGTGCAGGTGTGGTCAACCATATCTTCCTTTCTTTTTTCAACGAATCAAACACGTATATAGCACTTTTATTGAGACAAAAAAGTAGCAACATCCAATGATCTCTACAATAAAAATATATATAATATATTAGCCAGAATATAATTATATATATATAGCATGATAATTACTATGATTTTATTCTTACTCTTGGATGTAAGGGGCTAGGATATAATGTTTATCCTTATTAGCAACCAAAAGACTTGTCATGTAATCAGTTGCTTTGTCCTTGCATTTTTGCTGCTCATGATTATGTGGTTTTGCTAGTTTAGATGGCAACATGAATGCAAACTTATCGTCCTTCAATTGTTTGCACAACTTGCTAACATACCTACAACTATTATTTATCACAATATATGTGTGTGCTAATAGATTCTGAAGTAAATTAGGAAGAAAGACTGATTCTTACTTAAGATACAGTTCCACAATGGGTATGTTTAATCAACTCATTCTCAAAAACTGATTGACATCTTCGAGTGTGATATATATTGGACCATCTCCATTTTCCTTAAAAACGAATGCATCAGATTTGTTAGAAGGGGGCATCTTTTTGAGTAAGAAACTTAAACCTGCACAGTGATCACTCGAATTTATGTCATCACCAACTACTTAAGGGCTTTGCTTCAGAGGAGTCACCGACCCTTTACTTTCAACCTTTGATGACTTTTGAATTGGCGTCATCTCATGGAGTTTTTTCTTTTCCAATATAGGATCCTAATTAAAGACATATTTGTTAGGTTATATTTAATGAAAACTTTTCATAATTGAACCAAACAAGATATACCTGTCCCAACATCACAAGTTCCTTCGGCCATTGAACAAAGCTACCAGCTGCATTTCCTATTGTCTCGTGTTCGTAACATGGAACAGGAATTGGAGTAAGTTGGTATTCAGTTATAACATCATCAACTGATACTCTAACATTCTGAGGGGCAATCGGGTTATTATGGTTCATCTCTCCCTGATTGTTTGTTGGGAAAAGAGTCCCTCTAGCTGCAACAACTTTTCCTCTTTCTGGATGTATTACACATAGCCGACAAAGTATTGGAACCTGCAATATTCAAAAGAATTTTTCATTAGAAAGAGCATTTTTATATCAGGTTCAAGTCATATCTTTTGAGAGCACAAAATAATTCAGTCGTAGAGCAAGTACTATATGTTTAATTCACTTCCGACTTGAGTCTCTATGTTGGTCTTATAGGTGACAGTAGCATATTTCAACTACACTGTTGTACTATTATAACCACAAAATTATGTTGACAGTACCTTGATAGTTGAGAAAAATCTTCTAGATCCACCGAGTGACAACTACTTCGAGCATTATCAACTTTTCGGGCACCAGCATCATTTAAAAATTGATCAGCCTCGAGTGACACACCCATCTGCTTCAACTGATTGAAGATGCCTTCAAATTTTGAATTCATCATTTCCACGCACTCTTTCTGAACTTTTTTTCTGATTTCTTCCATACTGGTGGCCAATTCATCTGTCGATACAAGACCACTATGTTTCCTTGGCCCTGACTTAAATACATATTTTATTTTCACGCCTCCACCAACGCCTCTAACACGTCCCCCGTGCTCTTTATTCCCAAGTGCACGTGCTAATAAGTCATCATGGCCTTGTGGAGTCCATGAACCTTCTGATGCTTGATTGTGCAACTCATTCTGTAAATACACATTCATTTGAAACACTTCATTTCACAAGGATACCCCTGCTAATTTTAAAAAGTATAGTGAATTACCATGGTCAGGCACACATCCTTTGTCTTCTTATTTGGAAAGTAATGACCACCCTGTCCATCAGCTCTTACACGTGCTCTAAGCCAATCAAAACCGCGTCCAGTACGCTCAGTTGATAGCAATGACATATTGCTGCAATCAGGATCATTAAGAGAAGCGATGGGGTCATCAATAGACCACTTTGTTCTTTTTGAAGCATATCCACTAGGCCCCAGGTAATGAACATGTTCATTATGTTTCTGACTTTCTTTTGCCTTTTCGCTTATTTCCTGTTTAATATAGATATAAAAGTTTCATGTCAGTCAAAATTAGTTAATTCAGATGAATATAAAAAAGATGACAATGATGAAGAAGAATGTGATGCTGGTGAAGAAACACCAAAGGTATCTCATGGAGCAGCCAAATCTATGAAATCAACATATCAGTTGCTGACTCCTTCTGTAAAGGTATGTGCTTAGTTCTTTGTTTGACTTCAATTTCTACATTGTTGACAGATCACTTATATATACTTGCCTCAGTGGACATAATTCATAACAACATTCATCAGTCACAATTTATGTTTTGTTATCAATTGTGCATGATAAAAGGTTGCTGATCAAAGTCTATAATGCCATAGGTTCACTAGCAATTTATTAACTGAATTAATTCGAGAAAATGGCTGTAGTTGATACAAGCCAACAGTGCGAGAGCCTCGACCAAGAATTTTATTCGAAGAAGGGTCCTGAAAATAGCATGAATTGGATGAGAAATGAACAACACAATGCAAATGCTTATTTAGTTGTGTGACAGATATCAAGTTTAAAGTAAAAGTTGGGATATGATAAACATCTAGTCAAATGAAATCGGGCGAGAATTGAACATCGCCGATATGAGAAACAGTAGCATAATTACCATCCGGTAGTTGAAATTGTAATTGAGGAGTCATGAGTGTATAATTTTTGAACATAGATAGATCACAATATATATGATGCGTGGCACCCGAGTCAATATACCAAGGAATTTTAAAAGGAGAATAAGATTGGCCGGGAGTTATACCTGCCAAATTAACCCTGGCTGAAGCATCATCCTCATTGTCTGGAGTATTCAGTAAGGCGAGAATGTGATTATATTGTTCCGCAGTGAAAGTTGGAGTATGTGCAACAGTAACAGGCTGGACATGATGGGTTGGTGGTGCTGGAACAGGTTGGACAGTAGTAGCAACGACGTGTGGCTTTCCGTTGTGAGCCTGATGAGGGGAAGAATGATCAGAAAATCCATGGAGACGATAACAATGCTCCTTTGTGTGACCATGACAATGGTCGCAAAATGGCCTCTGCCTTTTTGTTGAAGAACGAAAATGCTGAGAATTACCATAAACCTGTAGATCAACAGATTCTACGAGTGGAGCAATACTGTTGTTGATGATCTCCTGCATTTCCTCTTGTTTGACGAGGTTAAACATTCTTTCTGCAGTAGGAATCGTTTCAAGGAAAAGGATTTGGCTCCGGATTGGAGCAAACTTATCATGTAGACCTTGTAAGAACTCCGTTGCACGATGTCGTGCATGTTGTTCAAGTAAAAACTTGCTAGCTCCGCAAATACATGTCTCAGGTGGGTTAAGAGAGTCCAATTCATCCCACAATATCTTCATTGAGTGTAAAAAACAATGACTGACTTTTCATCCTGTTTCAAGTTAGAAATTGCAGTTTTCAATTGAAACAATTTAGGAGCATTTACTTGAGAGAACCTGACATGTAAGTCCTTCCATATAGTGAAGGCAGAGTTAGCATACAAGCATGATGATCGAATATCTGGTTCGCACGAGTTCGTAATCCAGCTGACCATGAGATCATCACATCGTTTCCAACAAGCCTTTTTTGCCGGGTCTTTTGGTGGAGGTAAAGAGCCATCAACAAAGGCAAGTTTGCCCTTCGCATTCAATGCCTTGGTGATACCGCGAGCCCAGCTTGGATAAGACAACATTCACCATTGAGAAGGGGAGAGTAAAACACAGCAGTTGGGTTGTCACTAGGATGGATAAGATATGGATCAATCTGCTTAAATGTTGAAAATACAGATTCTGGAGATTTTTCTGGAGTTGCAGTGATTTTAGGATCACCATTAGCATTTTCAGAATGATGGGGAGATGTGGGAGGAGACGCCATCGTTTTTTTGCTAAGATGATTTAAGAGAGATGACACAGGTTTAATCTAATACCATGTGAAATAATAAAACTGAAATTGTTATTGATTATTGAACTATTACAACTGAGCTGCTTATATAGCATAAAAATGATACATTCATGGAGAGATTGCAGCAGTAGTTAAGATATGAGAGCAAATCCCTCTAACACTAATTTGTAAGCTATAAATCAGGGATATTAAATTATGTACAACTGTTATACTAATTGCTAGCTATAGTTTAGGGATCCTATATTGTTTACATGATATAGTATAGCTAACATGTAGTTTGATCTTTGTAACTGTGTAGATATTGGGCTATATATAAAGCCCCACTTAGTTTCATTTTGTCCGATGGGATGCACAATATAGTCTTTTTTGAGATATTCAGTAGAAACTTAATTTTTCATTTACTCTTCTTCTTTCTTTCTTTGATTTTTAATTCAACAAACATATATGACCTAAATAAATATATAAAAGTTACTAGTTGGCAACATGGGACCCGTGCCCCCGAGATTAAAAATAATATCAAGTTATTATATACATAAAATTAAATTTTATAATATGTGCAAAACACGCATTGAAAATAATAAATAAATTTTGTTAAATTATGTAGTTAAAAGAAATTGAAGCAAGTGTATTATGAAATTCCACCGCATATTTTTTTTACTGATATGACTTATAAATCTAGTTATGGTTCTAGTTAGTAAAAATATAAATTTTCATTTAATCTTATTCTTTCTTCTTTGATTCTTAGTTTATCAAATATCTATGATTTATGTAAATATATAAAAGTTACTAGTTGGCAACCCGTGCGAGCGAAGCACGAGACCTGGGACCGAGATTGAAAATAATATCATTTATTATATACCTAAAATTAAATCTTATAATCCGTGCGAAACACGGAATTGAAATATAATAAATAAATGTTGTTAAATTATGTAGTTAAAAGAAATTGAAGCAAGTGTAATTATGAAATTCCACCGTATAGTTCTCTCCTTTACTAATGTGACTTATAAATCTAGTTCTAGTTCTAGTTATACACCTAATCATTTTACTTGTTATATAAATCTAACATATTATCTTTTACTAATACGATTATTTATAAGTAAATCGACGCTTAGATGAATACTAACAGATAGAAATTAAAGTGAAAATAAAGTCCGCATGGAGAGTAGAAGTAAATTCTGTTAGTTGGAATTTAATTATATAAATGTACAAATAATTTTATAATTTTTTAGTGATTACCAAGATTTGGTACTTTTGTATTATAGAACATGATTTTACTTATTATTATAAATAGTTGATAATCCGTGCATATCAGATTAAAAATATCAAATTAGTATTTGTAGTGCGAAACAAAAATCAAAATTAATATATTAATATGAAATATTAAATAGGTATTTGCAAAGAATAATTATGTAGTTAAAAAAAATGGAATCAAATATGAAATTTTCCAGTATAATTTTAGTCTTGCATTGCATTATTTGTTATAGAAATCTAACATATTAGTTTTGTTTGTGTGAAACGAATTGTATATTATAGATAATTTAATATTAATTAATATTATTTGATAATTATCTTATTATTGGCTTTTTCAATATAGTTTATTTAATATTACTTAATTATTGATAAAAAAATATCTTTTAAATTAAAAGTTAATAGACGCTTGCATGAACACTAATTAATAGAAAACAAAATTTAGAGAGAATATAAGTCAATTTGTATTATTAGATGGGTATCAAAATTTGTTAGTTTGGTACCAAAGTTTCTCTTATTAATAAAGTTTTATATATTTTCATTTCTATTTTGTATAATTTTATTAAAATTCTATATAAATAATTAAACATTAAATAATGATTATATAATTATAATTTCATTGGCTAGAATTTCAAGTTCGGTACAAATATTATCAGTAGTATATGATTGATGAGATTTTATTTATAAATAATAATGTAAATATTTGTTGTTGGTGAGTGAGATGAAACTGAAAACTTATATGTATCTTTATAAATAATATAAATGTTTGTTGTTAACGGGATTCGAACCCGAGAACTTATTTGTATCTTCATAAATAATAATATAAATGTTTGTTGTTGACGAGATTTCGAACCTGAGAACTTATGTAGTGTATTTATTTAGTATTTGGATCTAACGACTCTGATTATTTGACGAAGAAGATCTGACAATCGAGATAAAAAGAGTTAACCAAATTACAAATTATACTCCATTTCGGTTATTATAGTATAACTAGCATAATAACCCGTGCGAGGCACGGGTTATTTTCTAGAGTTTTTTTATGCATGCAATTATAATGTTTTTAGTTATATTCTTATTTGTAATGTTGTATAATGTCTAACATATTTATGTGTGTATCATTTTCATACAAGACATTACTAAATTACACAACATTTCCAATATAGCTCATTAAGAAATATATATATATATATTCTTGTTTGTGTTGTATAATTGTATTTAATGAATGAATATAAACAGAGTAGTCAGTGTACGTTTAAAATGAAACATATAAACTTAATATGTAGAATGTCGTTGGTATGTTTACAAAGAAAAAGTTAAAAATTAACATATATGTTGAATACAGAGTTAACCAAAAATTTTGAATTTTATTTAAATAAACTATATAACTGGTTTATATTATTATTGAGTTCTCTATTAACTTACAATTAAATTACTCAATTTAAAAAAAAATGAATAACTGAATTCATAATTACTTGCAATCATAATATAAAATAATATAGAATTTACACTACTGTTAATATAAAAGTTGATTTTAATGAAAAATGTTAGTTTTTGAAATTTAACGTATGTATGTTTGGAAAAATGTTAGTTTTTTACACTATTCTTAACAAAATAAGATTAAGTTATATGTGTCTATATTAGCATGTGAATTATTGTATGTTACATTTCTTAGGAAATTACGATGATTTCAATTATTTATATGCTAAATATCTGATTTATGTATATGTATAATCATTATTAATATCTAGTGAGACAATTAATTACTTAAATAACATGTATTTATAATTATTCAAAAATTAAAATTATGTAATAAATAAATTGTAATAATTTATATATGGTATTCACATTATCACTTACAAACAATCCATATCTTTTTTTACGCGACCGAGTATCAATTATGTAACATAAAAATAAATTATATATTGTAAGACTTATTATTGATGTTCATGATTTTTTTCAAGAATTTGAAGGAAAAATTGTAATTATATTGTTATTTAAACTATTTTTAAGTTTCTTTCATTACAACTCTAATATTTCTTCATATAATAATTTGATATTAAATTGTATACTATTCTCTTAAAATTAAATATTTTTCAATTCGATAAAGTTTTATAAATATTAGTTGAAATGGTTAATTCCTTCAAATTATTGAACAATATATGTTTTTTAAATAATATAAAATGTATTGAATTAAATGCTACAATATAGTATACACATAACTTTTATTTGAATATTTCAAAATATTAAAATAATTCAAAATATTTGTACAATATTATCTTGATCGATAAATATTGTTTATCTAAAAGAATTCTTTTTAAAATGCTAGTTTTTTTAAAGTGAAAAATGAAAAATAAATCGTTTTAATATATTATCGTAGTTTTAACAAATCTCGTGAGATCTCATACAAATTTCAAATATTTTTAAAATCGAGACAAGTCCCAAAATACTATTGCGCTACTAGTGAAGCTAGTAATTTTAATACAAATAATCAATTGACTTGTACCTATAAATACCTCAAACACATTAATTTATATTAATATAAGATATCAAAAAATTTCACATTATTGGTAAGATATTCTCGTCGAACTTGTAATTTAAATTTACTAAACGTAGAATGTGATAATGTTTTTCTCCTAGTCATGTAGTCAAATTTCGAGTATTTTTGGACAATGGGCCAAATTCTGATTTCAAATTCAAAATAAACTAAAATTCATTGACTCATTATAATTCGAACTTATCTAAATATTTAATATCAATCTAGATTATTTATATATAGGTGATTCTATTTTCAATATTTTCTTTAAAAAGTATATAAGTACATTTTAATTACTTTTTATAATAAAAAATATGTTAAAAATATATGAGATATATTTTCAAACTAAAAAATAATAATAAATAAGATAATAATCCATTTATGTAATATGTCTAACTTTATATATGAAATTCAGTTTTTTAAAATTAATTGTACAAATATTCAAGTAACTATCATTTTTTTTGCGGAATTCAAGTAGCTATCTTTAAATTTAAATAAAATATTCCTTTAGCACACTTATATATTAGGTGTATCATAAAAAGCATATGTGACAATATGGTGTAGTGGTACGAGATTGTATAGAAGAATGAAGCAACTCGAGTTCGATTCCCACAAAATATTAAAAACAGGTGTAGTTTAGTCTTTTCAATGAGACTTTTTAATCTCAAAATATTATTCCCTTGTTGTGCTATTATATATAGAAGAGATATAATATAATCTCTGCTATCTATGCTATAATAAACGGAATAAAGTATAATTTGGTTCAACGGTTATTCCCTAATTTTGGTTATTAAGAAAATATATAAATAGTGTTATATATTCGCTAAAGTACTGAATTATTAAACTATTACACACATACTCTACTTTTCCTACTAAACTACAACCGCACCTTATCATATCATTAAAAAAATTTGTATTATATATCCGCTAAATTACTAAATTGTTAAACTACTAGATATAGTATACTTATTCTACTAAACTACGACCACATGTTATCGTATTTTTTTTATAAATTTATTACTCCCTCCGTCCCTTTCGATTGTTTACATTTTTGACAGAGTGCCTGACACGCATTTTGAGGTGCATATAAAGTATAGTTATGTAATTTTTTTTTTACAATTTTGTTTTTCTGAATAAAAATTAAAACATTAAACTTTTATTCGGAAAACAAATTTATAAAAATAAGTTACATAACTATACTTTTTATGCACCTTAAAATGCATGCCGGACACATATTCAGAAATGTAAACAATTGGAAGATACCGAGAGAGTATTATTATATATCTATATAAATATTTTTAAATTATAATATGAAAGGATAAAAAAAATTCTTAAATATTAACGGAACCGTGCGCTTAAGCTATTATACATAATATAGGAACATAGTATAGATAGATATGGATTCCACCCTAGCAAACCACTTTACAAAATTAGGTACAAAAACTGCTACGGGTTTAACATGTATCATGAAACAACTATTAAAATTGCAGCAAGTGCTCATTACCCCATGTAACTCTACATTTCGACGAAAATAGAGTAAAAAAAGTTTAGCACTGCTGCAGGCCTTATAATAAGGACATTGATACATGCAGAGGTGCAATTTGCATATCAGAGGACATAGGAGCACATAAAGCGCCATGTGTGTCATAATGCCTCTTGTCCATATGAATGTTTAAAAACCAAATGAATTAAGCCATGGTAATAAACTAATGATTCAGAACTAGGATGATGGCAGATAAAATCTTGTTCAATTAACGGTATCAGAAGATTTTTTTCTTATTCTTTTTTTTTCTTTTCTGTTCTTTTTCTTTGTTTTTCCGTCCTTCTTTGTTTGTTTTTCGTAGGTTTTATCCTTCTTCAAAGATGAGTCATCTCCTAGATTTTACGGAAGTGTTGACACGTGTCTAGAGATTATACATAGGTGAGGCGATGATGATGAGACGTAGGGACAAGTGCCATAATTTTCATATTTTCGGGAATGACTAAGACGAAGCAGGTGACAAGTAGGTAATGAACGGGATGCGTGAAGATGGATCGGAGCGGGAGGATATGAGAATTTCTGCCGTAGGGTAAATTCCCGTAAGGAGAAGGGCCGGACGCTCTAAGTCACTTAGCCGTAGGCCGTAGACCGTAGGGAATTTGCAAGACCATCATAGGACATATAAATAGATTGAGACATGGTAATGTATGCTATTAATTTTTAGCCACTTCCTTCCTCAAATCTGTAGTCTTAGCTATCATTGCTCCAACTCCAGCTAAAATAATAATTGCCAGAGGTAATCTGGTAAGCTAGGAAGATTGGGTGCGGGTGCGGTGGTGCGCGGTGCGGGGATACGAGAATTCGGCAAATTCAAAAATATGGGGATTCGGGTGCGGCGGGATACGACAAATATTTAAAATAATATTTATATATTTACTATAAATATAGTCAAAGAGTCACATTTTAATTAAATAAAGTAGTTAAATAAGTAAGTTCATTATCCTAAATAACCGAATACATTTTTAAATTATTTATTTGAAAAAGAATTATTTGATTATATTTAACGTATTATTATTTACTCAAATTTAATATATAAGAGTTCATTATTAATAAGAGCCAATTAAAGAAAAAATCAAATAAGTTTACAAAAAAAGAATACTTGGGTCCGAGAAAGACACAACACAATAGTTAAACACGCTGAGACAAATTATACATACGTGACTATACATACACGCTATACATATAAAAATGATAAACACACATGGAAGGAAGATGAAGGTTGATAACAGATAACAAGGATTAGAAGATGGAGATGAAGACACGGCGATGATTAATTCGCCTCAGTAGTCTTTCCTCTCTTCCTAGTCTTTCAATTGGGCAACTAAAGTCGGTCCAAAAATTACAATATATGCCACTCCCGCACCCCAACCCGCACCTCCACGAATCTGATCTGTGAAATACGGCGATACGCCACGGCGGCGTACCCCGTGCGTTTCCCGCCGCACCCCAACGCACCGCCGCACCCGAACATATTCGGTGCGCAGTACGCCAGGGAGGTGCCGCACCCCTGCTTTCCTGTAAGCCCCGGTTCTCATATGTTTAAAATTTCTGTAACTCTATATAGAAGCTGGTATTCGATTCCTTGCACTTAACAGACTCCAACATTAGACTTCTGGAATTAGCACAAAGAAAGGAAAAAAAAATAGACTTCTGCCCACAAAGATATAAGACGGCGGGGAAGGCTATCAGGCTTAGCGTGCATCACTTATGCAACTAGTGAGAGCATGAATGCTTAACATGGGAAATATATGTTCAGATCAATTGAGAAAGAGTCTTAATTAGTTTTGACATAATAGATCAATGCTAATAATGCTGAGAATTGCAGAAGGATTCCCATCAAAGTAAAAGATTTTTCCTAATTAAAATTTCCCTGTCTTTGCACAAGATAGAACTGGGAATGATCTTGATGATGCTAGCAAATCGACAATGGAACGTGCCTCATCAGCCGCTTCTCAAATTCCAAGCTCCAACCTTTGCATATAAGTACCTTTCACCCACACATTCTAATAACATTTCTCATTGATTCTTGAAACAAGCACCAAACAAGCTCCAAGTAATAGCCTACCTATGATGACCAATTCTGTTTCAGAGACTTTTTATACTTTGATGTAAATATTTTGTTGTACATGAAGATGTCAAATTGTTTATATATGCGGTTCACCATGATTCAGATGGTATGAACCACTGCAAATTTGGACATTTTATACTCCATATCTACAAATCAACAGGACCTTCAGAAAAGAAGATGAAATATGTCAGAACTTGGAGCCAGCTGTCATAAACAACTTTTCTTGTGGCACAAACTTTACACTAAGAAAAAACAGTTTTAAGACTGTGTCATGACACAGTATGTTGTATCTAAAATTATAATAATCATAGAAAATTTATAGTACATTCAATAGTGTTCCATTAAATTATAGTTAAACATCATAGAAAATTTGTAATAGTCTAAAGGTAGCTTGCATGGCTTAGTTTTATGGCTGCCCCACAAAACATTCCATTAAACATCAAGATAAGATATTAAGGATGCTAGAAAACATAAAGAAACATGCATGATGAAAAATATATGAAGAGTGACGGCAATCCAGATAAGCATTTGAAACTTTTGCACCAGCTGTTTATGACTTGCATGTAATGAATCTACTCCTTGCTTTCCTTAATCATATTGTTATATACTCTATTAAAGTATGCTGGCATCACAAAGAATGTCACTGCTCCTCTATGTGTTATCTTGTCCATTAACAATTGTAGTTCTTCTTCACACATAATCACAACTTCACCTTATTATGTTTTTGTCCAAGGTGCTACAAGCTTCAATGCTAGATCATACAAGCGCACATACATACTTAAAATGACATTTTCCTAGGTTTTGGGAGAGTCGGTAACGTTACAATTTTACTCTGTTAAAAACTGCCCAGCTTCTGGTTTTTCAGCAAGTTATAAGAACATGAACATTTTTCTGACATGATTAAAGAGTATTTAGACGAGAAGGCGATATTTTAATCTCCAATGCTCTGTTAAACCATTAAGTGTAATTGCTTAATAATCCACACAGATCATGCTACCAACAAATACCTTCAACACAGTTTTCAGTTGGTTAGTTACCCTCTGTTGAAATCGAATATGCCATCAATTTCAGCTAACTACCATTACCTGAACTTTTTGTTGTTCTATAACAAACTTTACAAAAAAAAAAGAAAACTTTTTGCCAGATTTCAGGACAAGTTATTGGATTTCCTATCAGCTCAACAGCATTTCCAGCTGAGATGCTTCCAGAAGGAATTTTATGTATCAGTTGCAATCAGTATTATGCATCTCCGAAATTTAGACAGAGTAAGTATCAAATAATTTATCAAACGAGATGTAAAGCAATAATTTATCAAATAATCATTTTGACTGTTAATATCAGCTATACAGTATCCTTTTATAACAATAGACTTTTCTTGGAACTGCAGACAATATAGAGTTAATGAGGAATAGGATGAACAAACTCAGTGTGCAAGTGGAGAATTTTGCAAAAGGCATTCGCAATCATGGTAAGTTATGAGCTTACCAAATGTCAAAAAACATTTGTTTTGTGGCTGGTTCTGCTTTAAAATTGAGTGCTAACATGTTCCTTGTTTTTAACTTTTGCAGTGAAAATTGGACCTAAGTTGAGTGAAATGGTGAAGGGAAAGTTGAGATTGGGAGCTAAAATTCTCCAAGTAGGGGGTGTGAAGAAAGTGTTCAGACAAAATTTCAGTGTGAGCCAAGGAGAAAAGCTATTAAAGGCTTCACAATGCTATCTATCGACAACTGCTGGTCCTATATCCGGATTATTATTTATCTCAACCGATAGAATTGCCTTCTGCAGTGAAAGATCAATCAAAGTCTCTACTTCAACCGGGGATTTGCTTCGGACTTGTTACAAGGTTTCAGTTCCATTAAACAATATAAAGAGAGCAAATGAAAGTGAAAATGTGAATGATACAGCAAAAAAGTATATAGAAGTAGTTACAAAGGATGGCTTTGAGTTTTGGTTCATGGGATTTCTTAACCATCAAAGAACTTACAAGTTTCTGCAGATGGCAGTGTATGAATCTCAATGATCACAACACAAATGTTGATTCTTCCCATGATCCATAACATGAATTTCGGTGTTATGGCCTCTGGGATTAAGCTGTAAATAGTCGAAATTGAAATGTCAGTACCTATAATTCATTTTTCTCAATGAAAATCCATCTATTTACAAATATGATATCACCGGTGCACCCTATTCTGACATCTCACTGTTCTTGTTCTTGTTGTATAAATTTGAAATTCTGAAGGTTGAATACATGCCTATTACCAAGAAAAACAATAATTTACATACCAAAAGATCACAGTATACATAAAAGCATCTGCACTTGTATTACACAAGGATTTCATACCATTCTATCCGATTCCAATTATTTTTCAAGAAAACAAGAAAAACTCACATAAATTATATCCTCGGCCTCATAACTAGGGATCAAATTTACTCTTTTAATCTTTGAAAATTTATGCCATCTGCACTATTCAAATGCCATATGTGCAATGAACAAGTTGAAGCTTTTTCCAAATAACCTTTATCAAATCTCATGCATGCAAAGATGGCCTTTATACAAAGTTTGTTAGTACTTTTTTGTTAAGGACTTTGTCCCTGCTATATTTAGTAGAACTATACCAAATATAGTACAAAGATAGAAAAAAGAAGCCAATTTGTGATTACTCAATTAATTAATTTGAGGTTTTTCTTAGCAAGTGTTAATATTAAGCATTTCTGATAACTGAGGCCTACAAAAATGGCTGATATAATTGCATAACTAATTTACCTGTACAATACTGAACACCTAGCTAACAAACAAAATATCCTGCAAATCCTCTCGAACGCACCAGATTATGGATTCTAGAATTATTACTACTAGAATCTTAACGAAGGGCAATGTAACTACAAAAAAAATGCACATTTAGCAATCTGGACCTCACTAATGACCATTATTTGGTAGGTTACTAATTACATCCCGATGAAAGACAAGCTAGCAATAAGTTGCATTGATACTCCCTTTCAGACATGCCATGTAGGTCGACTACTTCAGAAAATTTGAATTAGGCATACAGCATCAGATAAGAAAGCTACATAAGGCTTACCTTTCAATCTTCTTAGCCTTTAATTTTTGGTGTCAAAAGCAGGCTGGTCTCACAAGGCTAAAATTCCAACTCACCTTTCCACATCTGCTCTGCATCATCATAAAAAGACAAAACGATATGCTAAATATTTATTGATATAAATGCTAACCTAATTAAAAAATTAAGAGTGTATGTGAGTACTGTTTACTTGTTTTGACCAAATGGAAGATACTTTGGATTAATCCAAATTTGTTCTGAAGAAGACAGAAACAAGATGAGAAATGTGATAATTAATATGGGTGTCAATTTTGTCCCTACTATGGTTTAAGGTTCTTGCACTGTACCTTGTGCCTAAATGGTTGTAGTTCTTTACATTTCGAGAAGTCAGCTGATATGATTTTATAGAAGGTGCTAGAAGCTGCAGTGCTGAATCAAATATGAGTACAAAATTGTAGTTATATTTGTAAATAATTACTATACGTTAGTCATTAATCTCTTCCTTAATTAGAGTCTCAGTATATATGCCTAACATGTAAATGGAGAATCTATTCTGACATGTAAGAATAATTTTACTTATACTTGAAATTAGGAAACACTTTGGGATACCTATATACATTCCTTGATATATAGCTTTCTTATCATTCATTTACTCAAGAATTAGAGTGTTAAAATTCTTATGCAGGAACATATGCCACTAATGGTCTAACACTACAAGAAAAACCCAATCAGACAACACCGATTAGACAACACTCGACCAAAAAAGTGTTGCCCGAATTTTTCATACAACAGTTTTTTTGCAACCAAAAAATTGGCGTTGTCTGACGTTGATTACTACAAGCGATAAAAAAATGTTGTCTAGTAAAACAAATCAGACAAGTGTTTTCAAAATTAAGATGTTGTGTGAATGGGAAGGCTTTAGTATTACTACAACGCTTTAAAATCCATTGTCTAGTTGATGGAGACAGACAACCCTTTCTAAGGTGATGTTGTGCAAATGAGTAAAATCGTACAACGATTTTTAAAATCCATTGTCTGAAAATGATTGAGATAACGTCTTGTTTAACGGTTGTGGAAATGAGACAAGTATTTTTTTCTACTAGTTAGTTAAGCTCGAATCACACAATGTACAAATTAGGTGTTGTCTAAATGATACTTGATAGACAAGTGTTCTACATATATTATATGTCACCTATATCAGACAATAGTCTAATTCTTAAAACCGTTGTCTTTCTTACTAAATTTAAAAACGTGTTGCACAACAAAATATTCAAATAAATCGTTGTCTAGTTTATTACAATAAAAATAGTAATAATTTCAGAAAAAATAATTTCCAAACAATTCATTTTAAATTTTTTAAAAACAAAAAACTCTAATTAATTCCACTTTCATCTAGATTTAATATTTAAATTTTATATTACAAAATAGTTTAATTATCTACTTTATAATTAATAAAAAATTAATCACAAGTGCTTCAAGTTTACATTGTTAATTGTTCAATCCAAACAAGTGTTTTTCGAAAAAGCACGTTATATTAATCTACCTTATACAAGTATTTTTAAAATAAAACACTTGTAACAGTTAGACAACGGTTATCGATATTTATAATCTGTTGTAAAATATGTAATACTACAACAATCTTAAAGAAAAAACTGTTGTAGAATTCCAACAACGACATTTCCTAAAAAACACTTATGTAAAGTAACTTACCACAACATGATTTTAGAAAAAAACGTTGTCTATATTTTTACTAGTTTTAAATTTTTTTCGGAAAATTTATATGCCACCGTTAATTAATTTATACGAGTAACCAATAACTTACACTAAATTAATTTGTGTGTATTAAGATTTCAAATATACCTAATAATTACAACCTACTAATGACATAATACCGATAACGTGTATCAGATCGTTAATAACGTTAAATAATAAATATTTATGAATAAATAAGCTAAAACATGGGCACATTTTTACTACGGTTTTCTTTCTCAGACGTTGTCGTATAAAACTATGCACAACAGGCTTTTTTAAAAATACCATTGTGTGATTCAACAACGGTTTTTTTCTTGAAAACCGTTATTGACATTATTTTTAAATAACCTTTTTTGGTTATAAACCGTTGTATGAATTTGGCACTATTTATTTGGTTGATATTACATCCGACAATTGTTTTATATTAAAAACTGTTGTATGACTTTTGTTAAGACAACACATTTTAAATTTCAGACAATAATTTTTAATGCCATATATTTTTTTGACTTATTAATATATATTCCTTAAACTGTTGATGTTAATATATATTGTTTTTATTCACTTAAAAAATATTTTAAAATTTTCAAATATATCTTGCTTGAAATTATACCGAAAATGTAATTAAAGTGGTAGTTCCTAAATATTAAAAAAAATACCCCTCCCGACAACGAGACTCGCTCCTGATTTACATGATTAATTTTTAAAATGATTTTCTCGACGATGCAACCAGTGTTGCTTGTGATGAGGTGGCATGATGTGATTCGTGAAAAAACATTCACTTGGATTGTTGAGTTGGTGTAATTAGAACCGTTGATTAAAAGTAGATTTAATATCAAGCTTAAGATTTAAAAAAGTTGATCATCTAAGACAACGGTTTTTTTCAAAAAAACTGTTGTCACAATTTATTTCAGACAAAACTTTTTCATAAAAAACCGTTGGGTGTTGCCTCTTACTAGATTTTTTTCATACCTGATGAAAAAGATAAATTTTTTTAATGATTTTTTAGAGGATCCAACCGTACGGATGTTAAGAATTACTCATTTTAGTCACATGAAAAAAGTATTAAAAAATTTGAAATTCATCTCGAATGTCAGGATTAGAAAAATCTGGTAAAAGTACCCCTCCCAACAACGAGACTCGTTCCCGATTTACATGATTAATTTTTTAAAATATTTTTTCGACGATCCAACCGTACGGATGTTAAGATATATCGATTTTAGTCATAAGAACAAATTATTAAAAAATTTGAAATTCATTTTGCATGCCACGATTAGAAAAATCTGGTAAAAGTACCCCTCCCGACAACGAGACTCGTTCCCGATTTACAGGATTAATTTTTTAAAATGATTTTTTGACGATCCAACCGTACGGATGTTAAGATATATCGATTTTAGTCATAAGAAAAAATTATTAAAAAATTTGAAATTCATTTTGCATGTCAGGATTAGAAAAATCTGGTAAAAGTACCCCTCCCGACAACGAGACTCGTTCCCGATTTACATGATTAATTTTTTAAAATGATTTTTCGACGATCCAACCGTACGGATGTTAAGATATATCGATTTTAGTCATAAGAAAAAATTATTAAAAAATTTGAAATTCATTTTGCATGTCAAGATTAGAAAAATCTAGTAAAAGTACCCCTCCCGACAACGAGACTCGTTCCCAATTTACAGGATTAATTTTTTAAAATGATTTTTTCGACGATCCAACCGTACGGATGTTAAGATATATTGATTTTAGTCATAAGAAAAAAATATTAAAAAATTTGAAATTCATTTTGCATGCCAGGATTAGAAAAATACATTGGTAATGTAAAATCCGTATCACGTGTTAGGGTTTAGGATTTAAGATTTGTACTCGGTGATATTTTATTTATAATAATAACGAATTTAATTTAATTGATAAGAACAATATTTCTTTACACATAGAAGGTTTAATTAAATCAATTTGAATTTAATTTAATTTAATTTAGTCGATAACAACGATATGAACGAAATTTAATTTTTAATAATAAATATTATTAAATTAAATTGAACAAATTAATTATTTTTATTAATACATTTTGGTTCAATATAAAAGTTAGTATAACAATTTTTTACATTTTTTTATCATTATGAAAAATATACATATATGTATAATTCAAATTATTATACTCGAATATATAAATTACTAAATATATGTTTTATTTAAATATTATAATAGATTATTAAAAATATTATAATAGAATATTAATTTAGTACTGGTTAAGTTTGCTTAGGTTTACTTTCCCTCTTTCATTTCTCAATCACAATTTTCATTTCCCTCTCTTTTCAGTTGGAGCTCTCATCTTCGGACGGAGACAGGTCTCTCTCTCTCGCACACACAGTCTCTCTCTCTCGCACACACAGTCTTTCTCTCTCTCTCTCTCTCTCTCTCTCTCTCTCTCTCTCGCGCACACACAGTCTCTCTCCCTCCTCTTTCTCTCACACACTCCCCCTCTTTCTCTTTCTCTCTCTCGATCTCTCCTCTTCCTCCCTCTCTGTCTCTCTCACCCCTTCTCTCTCCCTCCCTCCTCGTCTCTTGCTTGATTTATCTTTTTATGTTATACATGCATTAGTGTATTTATTATTGTTTTTCCCTGTGTTTTAGTTTATGTAATTATTGGGTAAGATATATATGCATAGTGATTTATGCCTACCAAGTGTTTGATAATATGTGATTGTGATTTTTGTGTGAGTTTTGGACTTTGTATTTTAGTTTATGTCATTGTTGTGTAAGATATATATGTATAGTGATTTATGCATACCAAGGGTTTGATAGTATGTCACTGTGATTTTTTTGAGTTTTGGACTTTGTGTGAGATTTTGGACTTTGTGTATGATTTATGTGATATTTGTGTGAGTTTTGGACTTTGTCTGAGATTTATTTGATATTTGAGTGAGTTTTTGACTTTGTTTGTGTGAGATTTATGTGATTTTTGATTGAGTTTGTGACTATGTTTCTTTGTTTGTGACTGTGTTTCTTTGTCTGTGACTATGATTTATGTGACTTTGGTTGAGATTTATGTTTCTTTCTCTGTTTGTGTGTAGATTTATCATGGATTCAAGGAAAACAAAATATGCCTCTGCTCGTACTGACACTGCCCTTTTAAAGGCATTAAAGAAGAACAAGTCAGCCTCAATGACCGAAACACCAGTGCAGCCCTCTCAAAGTAATTCATCCCTTGTGTCTGTTAAAGGGAAGGCCATTTCCAGCAATTTACAAAATCAAATATCCAAGAAAAGGAAACATGGGAGTCAAGCAGTGGCTGAGAAAAAAGAGGGACTTAAACTCTTGAAACACGGAGCTGTGACAATGCATAGGATTGTACGACGTAAGATCCTGGGCATCAAGCTCCCGGTGCCTTTCAATGCAAAGGGTGAGCCCTACGGTGATGCGGGAACTGAAATGCAGTCTTACATTGGAGTTCTTGCAAGAACTAAAGTCGCAGTATGGTATGATTCATGGATACGTATTTCAAAAGAAAGAAATAATAAAATATAGGATTGTGTGCAGGTAACATTAATTGCCCTTACTAGTACTTAAGTACACATTGTTGCCTACCACCTAACTTGCACTTAAGTAACAATTCTTAAGAATGTAGATGGCATTTGATGTGCCGCTAACAGCAAGGAAGATGGTGTTGAAGTCAGTGTGCCAGAAGTGGAGGGAGTTTAAAAGTCGATTAAAAACTGAATACATCCTTCCTTACTGGGATCAACTTGAGTTGTTGGAGTCTCCTCCAGCTGACTACTCATATATAGAGAAAGCACATTGGGATATGTTTATTTCTGATCATCTCTCTATTGAGTTTATTGTGAGTTTTTGACTTTATTTGTTTTTAAAGTTCTTACAAGTTACATTAGGCTTTGTTGCTAATTTTTTAACTATCTGTTATGTGAAAAAAAAGATCCACACTACGCAGAAAAAAGAAGGGAGCTGAATGAATACCCTCACTGCATCTCTTGCAAGGGTTATGCTAACCTTGAACAAGAAATGGTTAGTAATATACACTCTTTGATTTTTTACAAGAGTCATATTCAAACGGGTTGATGTTTCTTAATTTTGATATCTCGAACATGGTTATTCATGGAGTCGCAAAGCAATCCTCAAATGGAGATAGATCGGTCAGCTACCTGGGTTCGTGCGTGACAGGATAAAGATGGAAACTATAAGGATCCTAAAGTTAAAGAGATTGTTGAAGAGATTGTAAGTTATTCATTTACCTTTTAATTAAATTTCCACATTACCAAAATATTTGTGGTCACCCTTTGATTTTTGGTTAAATTTTCAGGCGGTTATGAAACGGAGAATCAGTGAATGGTGACACCACTGTATTATTTCTGTAGTTTCTTGTTTAAGTATATACGGTTTCTCTGACACGGTGCCACCACTGTATTATTTCTTCTAGTCAATTGCATTGGGAGACGAGAGAACAGGTCTAGTTGTGGATTACATTATGAAGGTAAGTAAGCGTGAATCATTTTGTTTTATATACATGCATAGATTAACCAAGATATCAAGAACTAGACATTGGACTCAAACTGTATTCAATCACTGACTAGACTGCTGTTTGGTTAGTGACTGAACTAATGACTTCTATGCTAACAGTTACGAGAAATTATAGCAACCATTGCTAGTTTCCAGAAAACAGTTTGTAGAGCCGTGTTTAAGGGTTTTTGAAACTATTTTTAGGTAATCAGCTAGCTACAAAGCAGCTGAACTATTTACGAAAAAAGAAGCATAATTATGGATTACTTTACAAATCTATGTGCCCTGGTTTACAAATTGCCTTTTGTATATGTTTGTGGCCTCCTTTTATTTGGAAATTTTGAGAATCTAGCATGTAGTTTGTCAATCTTATTTTAAGTGAATTTTATGTGTACTTCGACTTTCTCTACAGATTGTCGGGATAGATGATTTGAAAAAGGAGGTTGACAAAAGAGGAAAAGATGAAGATGTTACAAGCAGGACCTCCCAATCTTCACCAAGATCAACTGCGAGGAAAGGTGGTATCTTTAGAAAGCAGGACATTGACAGTCTCTTCATGGAAGTGAGCCAGGTGACACTATGGGCATTTGTTTATTTTCTATTATGTCTTGGTTTGATTTCACTTTATATTAAGAGATCCAGTTCTTTGTTTTTCTTATAATGTAGGAAGGAAAAGAATATTAACTTAAGAGTGGTTGTCGATTTATTTTGAAGATTGTTTGTTTTCTCCAGATTGGGAAATTGCCTATCACATGCTGTGATGATATTGCAAGGACAACATAGCTCTTGCGGAAGACGTGAAGAGAAGCTGAAAAGGCCAAGTGAGCTCTGAGTAGCCAACATCAAATCCTTGTAGACTCTATATTTTCTTTAATTTGTAGTAGAAATCTTACACTCATGAAAGCAGTGATATCAATATGCTTTTAGCTTTTGTATAACTATGTTGTTGTGATTTCCGATCACGGATTAACTTTAGAACTTTTTTTTAGATTTGCAAAGTTAATTTCATTTGATTACTTGTTATATTTTGTGTAAGACAACGCTTTTAAGAACCAAGCTTCATTAAAATATCATGTCTTTAATACTAAAACAATGCTTTCGAACACAAAACTTCGGTGCAAAATTAACTCTCACAACACTAGTAAACCATTGTCTATATAATATTAAGATATTGTATCAAAGGTATTCATGCAATACATTTGGACAAATAAACAGTTGTATGTATCTGATCATGCCATACATTAAAATCCAAAACTGTTGTGTGTAGAAATTTATTACAAGAGTTCTACGAGCTCAATTTCATTTTTGTTGTCTATCTGAATACACAACAAAGTTTATACAACAATAAGTGTTGTAGGATTGGTTTTAATGTTATACCTTACACAACGGTTTTCTGAGTTTGTGAGAACCCTTGAGTAATGTCGCTTGTTACGACGAAAACAAGCAAAAAACGTTGTCTTTTCTGGATGTAATACAACGGGCTTAATCCATAATCATTGTCTGTATAATCTCAGACAATGTTTTTTAGCCGTTGTCTGATCCAACTAACAGACGGCGGCTCAATAGTCAACGGAAAAATACGGTATGAGACAACGGACATAAACCGTTGTTGAAGCTTGTTTTCCTTGTAGTGTAACTTACCCAGCTTACTAAAGATTACAAAAGACTTTATAGATGAAATCAATAATCTTTTTATCTATTTAGTCGATCAATTATGTACACTGTATTGTCAAAATTTGATATTTAGTGACCATAAGATTTCCACAAGGACAGACCATAACGTACTCATCCATTCCTTCCCTTTGCTTCAATTTCTTCCATGATCTCCTTTGGCAAAGGTATCTGCAAAACCAGACTTCCTGATCCCGGGTATCCATCTCTTGTATCCCTGGCCTTCAATCCTAGTTGTTCCTTCGCAAACTATTACGTTCATGGCATCTTTTGCAGATCCACCAGGAACCTAGGAAAAACCCTGGATAGGAACCCATATGGACTGCTTTATTGGCAAATATATATTAGATTTCTTTGAATTCATTTCTCTAGATGAATGATAAGATTATATGTAGGCTGGAGTTTTGAAGTTATGGTCATTTATAAAGAAGTTGTAGGCTGGAGTTTGGTAGCTATGGTGATTTATAAACAAGAGAGTTAAGCTATGGTGATTTATAAATGGTATTTATAAAGAAGAGTTATGATTTATAAAGAAGCTGCAGCGGTTTTCTTTTTTAATATAATATAATTGTATGGATATAAAATCTATACTATACTGTTATAAGCTGTTTAGTTTGTTCCACCTTCATATAAAAAATATGTTAACCCCTTCCAAAATTAAGCCTTAAACAAATATAATTCTATAAAAAAGAAATCAAGTATTTAAGATAACTACAAAATCTATGAATTCTGATCCAAATTAATATCTGATGTCACTCAAATTTTTTCTTAACTCTTTTGTTGGAAATCAAACACTTCCAAAATTAATTTTAGTAATTCAAATTATAATTTAATAATATAATTAATAAATCAAAAAAATATTTAAAAGTATTTAAAAAAAATTAATTTATCTAATCATGTTATACTATTATAAGTAAAATATGGTTTCATTAAAAATAAAAATTAAATTCTAGGGCTACAGAGTAGTCTAACTCAAAGTATGCATCTCCCTCTAGGCAAAAACACTTTTCATTCATTCTGCACACTAAAAATATATATAAATAATTTAAAAAATATCATTTACCTATTCCATTGGCCATTTATATCAAAAATAATATCATAAATTAATTAATAAATATGAAAAAAATAAGATTAAATAATTTATATTAAAATTATTATCTTAAATTTCAAAAACTTATTTATTTTATTTCATAATTCACCTTTTATAATAAAAAGTAAATATAATAATATGGTTTCATTAAAAATAATAATAAATTTCTACGCTACAGAGTAGTCTGGCTCAAAGTATGATTTTTCCTCTCAGATGAACACTTTTCGTTCATCTTGCAGATTAAAAATATATTTAAATAATTTAAAAAATGTCATATCTATTCCATTGGCCATTTATATCAAAAATAATATCATAAATTAAATAATAAATATGAAAAAAATAAGATTAAATAATTTATTTTATATAAGATTATCAAAAATAAGATTAAATAATATCATAAATTTCAAAAACTTACTTATTTTATTTCATAATTTACTTTTATAATAAAAAGTAAATATAATAATATATATTCTAAATCTTAATATTTTAATTATTAGGTTTCTCGTTCCCCAAGAACTACGTTGGCTTGATTCCCTATAAATAGGGATACGTAGGCAAATTGGAAGACGTCAGAAGCGAGAGCGCAAAGGAGCCACCACTAACCCTAAGCAATCTCAGCCACCAATAACCACCACCACCAAACACTGTTCACGTTTCCGACGAATAACCACCGTCATAGATCTTGTTCCCGGCTACGAACCTCAGGCTTTGTTGCTTCCAAATTCCTCCGTCAACAAATTGGCGCCAGAAGGAGGGGCTAATCAAGATCTGTATCTAGGAGGATGGATGTCTCAATATCATGATAGAAGTTTTTATGATGGAAGCTCCGAAGAAAAATCTGATCATGGCTATGAACGCCATGAACCTTACGTCCCACCCATGACTGATCGCCTTACTCCAGATGTTAAGGGACAGCCGCTTGTGCTTATCAGCAATGCTGACTTGTTAGAACAACTGTATCGCATGGAAGATGCCCTAAACGGTTTCGATTCAAGGCTGAGCACCGTGGAGCGACGCAAGACTAGAAGGGGCCTTCGCCACAACCGTTCTTCTCATGCACCTGGGAAAGCACCTTTGACTGATAGAGATGCCTCAGCCGGCCATGGTCAAACTGGAGGAGGACGTGTGCCGATAACCCCGCGATATCTGAACTACTCCAATGATACATCTCCAATCATCGAGCTTGTAGGAGAAGATGCTGATGGTCGAGAAATATTGCGGACGAATAACCGGGGGGTTGCCCATCCGCACCGGTCTGGACGTAGTCTTGAGGAGCACCGAAAGGCGGAGCCCGTGCCGGAGAATGAGCAACAAGGCTTTGCGGATTTAAAGGATCGCTTGGGGATCCGCTTAGGCGACGATGATCTGAGAATGTTATTACTCTGAGTGGTAAAAGGAAGCTGATCGTGGAGATGTAACGCCCCATGATACAACACGTGTGCCCCTAAATTCCCATTGGAATCAGGAGCGGTACTGCGATCATGAGATAGCTCCTCCCCGCAGATCGCTGGACCGGTATAGTCGAGGATATGGAAGCGACCATTGGAGAAGACCCCAATATAGGGGAAGAGGCGGAGGTTGAGGCAGGAACTTAGATGGGTATCACCGTGACAACTACCGTGGCCGCACTGATGCCCGCTGGTATAATCGAGGAAACAGCGATAACTATGCTGAGTATGATGATCATAGGGATATAAAAAATTATGATCCCGATATTGCTGGAGGCCGCGGTTGAGGTCAAGGAGAAAATCTGGAGGGAGATCAAGGTCGGAACCCCGAAGTGATCGTGATACCAGAAGATGCCCAGAACACCAACCAATAACAAGCTCCTCCAGGTGGGAGCCATGCAGAGGTACCTCCACCGCAGCCCCAAGTTCACAACCTCACATGCAAACTATCCCTGGTGTGGGAACTTTCAATATGGGAAATATAAAAAGGCTACTTAACCATATGGAAGGCATAGTGACGGCCACAGCCGAAATCCCTTCCATGTTCTCGGTGGCTGTAAGAGAGGCATAGTCGCCAGCTGGATATCGCAACACTACCAGCGATCTCCGTTTCCACGGAAGTTCAGACCCTCTGGAATTCCTGGGCCGATTCAATATAGAGATGGACGTATATCAAGTCCCGGACTTGGCTCGATGTCGGCTCTTGGCGGAGACTTTTAGAGAAAGCGCCCAACAATGGTTTTAAAAGCTCGGGCCGGGAGTAATCACTTCCTGGGACCAAATAAAGACTCTGTTCTTGACCAAGTTCCAATCTGCTGTGAGATATGCTCCCTCCGTTACAACTCTCGCCAACGTCAGGCAAAGGGAGAATGAAAGCTTGACGTTATACTTTAAAAGGTTAAATGTTGAATCTACCAGCGTAAGGGGAGCTTCAGACGAAGCCTTGAAAAGCTTTTTGATATCAGGGCTAAGGGTTCGTTCGGACTTCTGGAAGCATTTACAGGGAAAAGACCCAGCCACTCTGGCGGATGTCTTTGCTTTGGCAGAATCGTTTAAAGCCATATAGCAATCTCTGGCAGAAGTACAATCGACAGCGCAAGCAAGTCAGATAAATAAAGTAAGGAAGAGAGACATATCTCCAAGCCCAAGGTACAGAAGGAATAGTCGAAGCCCAAACCGGGTAAATGTCATGACCACGAGGAGGGAATGGACTCCTCCCTCAATCTATGACTACAGAATAAGCCGGTACACGTCTTTGGCCGCGTCTATTGAGCATATCTTTGAGGTGAACAAAAACAGAGGGAGGTTTAGAAAACCTGAGGCTCTATCATCTTGGCAAAGTCAAAACAAGAAAAATTATTGCGAATACCATGAGTCATCCGAACATAACACACATGAGTGTCAACAACTAAAAGATGAGATCGAAGCACTTATCAAGGAAGGATATCTTGGTGAATGGGTGGTTAAGGAAGTAAAGAGGCACAATGATAGCACTGGTAGAGTAAAGGAAGAAGGAGGGAGAGCCCCACAAGGGTCGAACAATAAAAAATTACCTGACTATAGACATTCAAGAGTAAAAAATTGAGCCCAAATCTCTCGTATCTCGCTAATTTCCTTTCTACCATAGCTTCTAGAACCAAGACCCTACCAAAAATTTAACATACTTCAAATATTAGTACTTGATTTTAAAAATTGTAAACCAATATTTATGATGTTTTAGTTTCCTTACCACTTTCCAATTAATGTTGACATTTTTTTGAGAAAGCATGACAATGTCATACATGTACCTCATCACGAAAAAACCACATTCTGTGCCTCCTTTTTGTTGGGGACACTACACATAAACAAATAAGATTCATAAATAATAACTAAAAAGTGAGGAGCATATAATATAAGTGAAATAAACAAACCAATGTAAGTTATACCTGAACCTCGGTGTGATGCCAAATAAACTCTTTTCTGTTATTCTTCAATCCACCTTGAGGTACATATAATTTAAATGCCCTGTAAAATACGTATATTTTCATCACATCACTTATAGGACTAGATTCTATGTAGTAATTATACAACATGAAATTTGAAATTTTATCATACATTCGTGCAGGTGTGGTCAACCATATCTTCCTTTCTTTTTTCAACGAATCAAACACGTATATAGCACTTTTATTGAGATAAAAAAGTAGCAACATCCAATGATCTCTACAATAAAAATATATATAATATATTAGCCAGAATATAATTATATATATATAGCATGATAATTACTATGATTTTATTCTTACTCTTGGATGTAAGGGGCTAGGATATAATGTTTATCCTTATTAGCAACCAAAAGACTTGTCATGTAATCAGTTGCTTTGTCCTTGCATTTTTGCTGCTCATGATTATGTGGTTTTGCTAGTTTAGATGGCAACATGAATGCAAACTTATCGTCCTTCAATTGTTTGCACAACTTGCTAACATACCTACAACTATTATTTATCACAATATATGTGTGTGCTAATAGATTCTGAAGTAAATTAGGAAGAAAGACTGATTCTTACTTAAGATACAGTTCCACAATGGGTATGTTTAATCAACTCATTCTCAAAAACTGATTGACATCTTCGAGTGTGATATATATTGGACCATCTCCATTTTCCTTAAAAACGAATGCATCAGATTTGTTAGAAGGGGGCATCTTTTTGAGTAAGAAACTTAAACCTGCACAGTGATCACTCGAATTTATGTCATCACCAACTACTTAAGGGCTTTGCTTCAGAGGAGTCACCGACCCTTTACTTTCAACCTTTGATGACTTTTGAATTGGCGTCATCTCATGGAGTTTTTTCTTTTCCAATATAGGATCCTAATTAAAGACATATTTGTTAGGTTATATTTAATGAAAACTTTTCATAATTGAACCAAACAAGATATACCTGTCCCAACATCACAAGTTCCTTCGGCCATTGAACAAAGCTACCAGCTGCATTTCCTATTGTCTCGTGTTCGTAACATGGAACAGGAATTGGAGTAAGTTGGTATTCAGTTATAACATCATCAACTGATACTCTAACATTCTGAGGGGCAATCGGGTTATTATGGTTCATCTCTCCCTGATTGTTTGTTGGGAAAAGAGTCCCTCTAGCTGCAACAACTTTTCCTCTTTCTGGATGTATTACACATAGCCGACAAAGTATTGGAACCTGCAATATTCAAAAGAATTTTTCATTAGAAAGAGCATTTTTATATCAGGTTCAAGTCATATCTTTTGAGAGCACAAAATAATTCAGTCGTAGAGCAAGTACTATATGTTTAATTCACTTCCGACTTGAGTCTCTATGTTGGTCTTATAGGTGACAGTAGCATATTTCAACTACACTGTTGTACTATTATAACCACAAAATTATGTTGACAGTACCTTGATAGTTGAGAAAAATCTTCTAGATCCACCGAGTGACAACTACTTCGAGCATTATCAACTTTTCGGGCACCAGCATCATTTAAAAATTGATCAGCCTCGAGTGACACACCCATCTGCTTCAACTGATTGAAGATGCCTTCAAATTTTGAATTCATCATTTCCACGCACTCTTTCTGAACTTTTTTTCTGATTTCTTCCATACTGGTGGCCAATTCATCTGTCGATACAAGACCACTATGTTTCCTTGGCCCTGACTTAAATACATATTTTATTTTCACGCCTCCACCAACGCCTCTAACACGTCCCCCGTGCTCTTTATTCCCAAGTGCACGTGCTAATAAGTCATCATGGCCTTGTGGAGTCCATGAACCTTCTGATGCTTGATTGTGCAACTCATTCTGTAAATACACATTCATTTGAAACACTTCATTTCACAAGGATACCCCTGCTAATTTTAAAAAGTATAGTGAATTACCATGGTCAGGCACACATCCTTTGTCTTCTTATTTGGAAAGTAATGACCACCCTGTCCATCAGCTCTTACACGTGCTCTAAGCCAATCAAAACCGCGTCCAGTACGCTCAGTTGATAGCAATGACATATTGCTGCAATCAGGATCATTAAGAGAAGCGATGGGGTCATCAATAGACCACTTTGTTCTTTTTGAAGCATATCCACTAGGCCCCAGGTAATGAACATGTTCATTATGTTTCTGACTTTCTTTTGCCTTTTCGCTTATTTCCTGTTTAATATAGATATAAAAGTTTCATGTCAGTCAAAATTAGTTAATTCAGATGAATATAAAAAAGATGACAATGATGAAGAAGAATGTGATGCTGGTGAAGAAACACCAAAGGTATCTCATGGAGCAGCCAAATCTATGAAATCAACATATCAGTTGCTGACTCCTTCTGTAAAGGTATGTGCTTAGTTCTTTGTTTGACTTCAATTTCTACATTGTTGACAGATCACTTATATATACTTGCCTCAGTGGACATAATTCATAACAACATTCATCAGTCACAATTTATGTTTTGTTATCAATTGTGCATGATAAAAGGTTGCTGATCAAAGTCTATAATGCCATAGGTTCACTAGCAATTTATTAACTGAATTAATTCGAGAAAATGGCTGTAGTTGATACAAGCCAACAGTGCGAGAGCCTCGACCAAGAATTTTATTCGAAGAAGGGTCCTGAAAATAGCATGAATTGGATGAGAAATGAACAACACAATGCAAATGCTTATTTAGTTGTGTGACAGATATCAAGTTTAAAGTAAAAGTTGGGATATGATAAACATCTAGTCAAATGAAATCGGGCGAGAATTGAACATCGCCGATATGAGAAACAGTAGCATAATTACCATCCGGTAGTTGAAATTGTAATTGAGGAGTCATGAGTGTATAATTTTTGAACATAGATAGATCACAATATATATGATGCGTGGCACCCGAGTCAATATACCAAGGAATTTTAAAAGGAGAATAAGATTGGCCGGGAGTTATACCTGCCAAATTAACCCTGGCTGAAGCATCATCCTCATTGTCTGGAGTATTCAGTAAGGCGAGAATGTGATTATATTGTTCCGCAGTGAAAGTTGGAGTATGTGCAACAGTAACAGGCTGGACATGATGGGTTGGTGGTGCTGGAACAGGTTGGACAGTAGCAGCAACGACGTGTGGCTTTCCGTTGTGAGCCTGATGAGGGGAAGAATGATCAGAAAATCCATGGAGACGATAACAATGCTCCTTTGTGTGACCATGACAATGGTCGCAAAATGGCCTCTGCCTTTTTGTTGAAGAACGAAAATGCTGAGAATTACCATAAACCTGTAGATCAACAGATTCTACGAGTGGAGCAATACTGTTGTTGATGATCTCCTGCATTTCCTCTTGTTTGACGAGGTTAAACATTCTTTCTGCAGTAGGAATCGTTTCAAGGAAAAGGATTTGGCTCCGGATTGGAGCAAACTTATCATGTAGACCTTGTAAGAACTCCGTTGCACGATGTCGTGCATGTTGTTCAAGTAAAAACTTGCTAGCTCCGCAAATACATGTCTCAGGTGGGTTAAGAGAGTCCAATTCATCCCACAATATCTTCATTGAGTGTAAAAAACAATGACTGACTTTTCATCCTGTTTCAAGTTAGAAATTGCAGTTTTCAATTGAAACAATTTAGGAGCATTTACTTGAGAGAACCTGACATGTAAGTCCTTCCATATAGTGAAGGCAGAGTTAGCATACAAGCATGATGATCGAATATCTGGTTCGCACGAGTTCGTAATCCAGCTGACCATGAGATCATCACATCGTTTCCAACAAGCCTTTTTTGCCGGGTCTTTTGGTGGAGGTAAAGAGCCATCAACAAAGGCAAGTTTGCCCTTCGCATTCAATGCCTTGGTGATACCGCGAGCCCAGCTTGGATAAGACAACATTCACCATTGAGAAGGGGAGAGTAAAACACAGCAGTTGGGTTGTCACTAGGATGGATAAGATATGGATCAATCTGCTTAAATGTTGAAAATACAGATTCTGGAGATTTTTCTGGAGTTGCAGTGATTTTAGGATCACCATTAGCATTTTCAGAATGATGGGGAGATGTGGGAGGAGACGCCATCGTTTTTTTGCTAAGATGATTTAAGAGAGATGACACAGGTTTAATCTAATACCATGTGAAATAATAAAACTGAAATTGTTATTGATTATTGAACTATTACAACTGAGCTGCTTATATAGCATAAAAATGATACATTCATGGAGAGATTGCAAGCAGTAGTTAAGATATGAGAGCAAATCCCTCTAACACTAATTTGTAAGCTATAAATCAGGGATATTAAATTATGTACAACTGTTATACTAATTGCTAGCTATAGTTTAGGGATCCTATATTGTTTACATGATATAGTATAGCTAACATGTAGTTTGATCTTTGTAACTGTGTAGATATTGGGCTATATATAAAGCCCCACTTAGTTTCATTTTGTCCGATGGGATGCACAATATAGTCTTTTTTGAGATATTCAGTAGAAACTTAATTTTTCATTTACTCTTCTTCTTTCTTTCTTTGATTTTTAATTCAACAAACATATATGACCTAAATAAATATATAAAAGTTACTAGTTGGCAACATGGGACCCGTGCCCCCGAGATTAAAAATAATATCAAGTTATTATATACATAAAATTAAATTTTATAATATGTGCAAAACACGCATTGAAAATAATAAATAAATTTTGTTAAATTATGTAGTTAAAAGAAATTGAAGCAAGTGTATTATGAAATTCCACCGCATATTTTTTTTACTGATATGACTTATAAATCTAGTTATGGTTCTAGTTAGTAAAAATATAAATTTTCATTTAATCTTATTCTTTCTTCTTTGATTCTTAGTTTATCAAATATCTATGATTTATGTAAATATATAAAAGTTACTAGTTGGCAACCCGTGCGAGCGAAGCACGAGACCTGGGACCGAGATTGAAAATAATATCATTTATTATATACCTAAAATTAAATCTTATAATCCGTGCGAAACACGGAATTGAAATATAATAAATAAATGTTGTTAAATTATGTAGTTAAAAGAAATTGAAGCAAGTGTAATTATGAAATTCCACCGTATAGTTCTCTCCTTTACTAATGTGACTTATAAATCTAGTTCTAGTTCTAGTTATACACCTAATCATTTTACTTGTTATATAAATCTAACATATTATCTTTTACTAATACGATTATTTATAAGTAAATCGACGCTTAGATGAATACTAACAGATAGAAATTAAAGTGAAAATAAAGTCCGCATGGAGAGTAGAAGTAAATTCTGTTAGTTGGAATTTAATTATATAAATGTACAAATAATTTTATAATTTTTTAGTGATTACCAAGATTTGGTACTTTTGTATTATAGAACATGATTTTACTTATTATTATAAATAGTTGATAATCCGTGCATATCAGATTAAAAATATCAAATTAGTATTTGTAGTGCGAAACAAAAATCAAAATTAATATATTAATATGAAATATTAAATAGGTATTTGCAAAGAATAATTATGTAGTTAAAAAAAATGGAATCAAATATGAAATTTTCCAGTATAATTTAGTCTTGCATTGCATTATTTGTTATAGAAATCTAACATATTAGTTTTGTTTGTGTGAAACGAATTGTATATTATAGATAATTTAATATTAATTAATATTATTTGATAATTATCTTATTATTGGCTTTTTCAATATAGTTTATTTAATATTACTTAATTATTGATAAAAAAATATCTTTTAAATTAAAGTTAATAGACGCTTGCATGAACACTAATTAATAGAAAACAAAATTTAGAGAGAATATAAGTCAATTTGTATTATTAGATGGGTATCAAAATTTGTTAGTTTGGTACCAAAGTTTCTCTTATTAATAAAGTTTTATATATTTTCATTTCTATTTTGTATAATTTTATTAAAATTCTATATAAATAATTAAACATTAAATAATGATTATATAATTATAATTTCATTGGCTAGAATTTCAAGTTCGGTACAAATATATCAGTAGTATATGATTGATGAGATTTTATTTATAAATAATAATGTAAATATTTGTTGTTGGTGAGTGAGATGAAACTGAAACTTATATGTATCTTTATAAATAATATAAATGTTTGTTGTTAACGGGATTCGAACCCGAGAACTTATTTGTATCTTCATAAATAATAATATAAATGTTTGTTGTTGACGAGATTTCGAACCTGAGAACTTATGTAGTGTATTATTTAGTATTTGGATCTAACGACTCTGATTATTGACGAAGAAGATCTGACAATCGAGATAAAAAGAGTTAACCAAATTACAAATTATACTCCATTTCGGTTATTATAGTATAACTAGCATAATAACCCGTGCGAGGCACGGGTTATTTTCTAGAGTTTTTTATGCATGCAATTATAATGTTTTTAGTTTATATTCTTATTTGTAATGTTGTATAATGTCTAACATATTTATGTGTGTATCATTTTCATACAAGACATTACTAAATTACACAACATTTCCAATATAGCTCATTAAGAATATATATATATATATATTCTTGTTTGTGTTGTATAATTGTATTTAATGAATGAATATAAACCAGAGTAGTCAGTGTACGTTTAAAATGAAACATATAAACTTAATATGTAGAATGTCGTTGGTATGTTTACAAAGAAAAAGTTAAAAATTAACATATATGTTGAATACAGAGTTAACCAAAAATTTTGAATTTTATTTAAATAAACTATATAACTGGTTTATATTATTATTGAGTTCTCTATTAACTTACAATTAAATTACTCAATTTAAAAAAAAATGAATAACTGAATTCATAATTACTTGCAATCATAATATAAAATAATATAAAATAATATAGAATTTACACTACTGTTAATATAAAAGTTGATTTTAATGAAAAATGTTAGTTTTTGAAATTTAACGTATGTATGTTTGGAAAAATGTTAGTTTTTTACACTATTCTTAACAAAATAAGATTAAGTTATATGTGTCTATATTAGCATGTGAATTATTGTATGTTACATTTCTTAGGAAATTACGATGATTTCAATTATTTATATGCTAAATATCTGATTATGTATATGTATAATCATTATTAATATCTAGTGAGACAATTAATTACTTAAATAACATGTATTTATAATTATTCAAAAATTTAAAATTATGTAATAAATAATTGTAATAATTTATATATGGTATTCACATTATCACTTACAAACAATCCCATATCTTTTTTACGCGACCGGAGTATCAATTATGTAACATAAAAATAAATTATATATTGTAAGACTTATTATTGATGTTCATGATTTTTTTCAAGAATTTGAAGGAAAAATTGTAATTATATTGTTATTTAAACTATTTTTAAGTTTCTTTCATTACAACTCTAATATTTCTTCATATAATAATTTGATATTAAATTGTATACTATTCTCTTAAAATTAAATATTTTTCAATTCGATAAAGTTTTATAAATATTAGTTGAAATGGTTAATTCCTTCAAATTATTGAACAATATATGTTTTTTAAATAATATAAAATGTATTGAATTAAATGCTACAATATAGTATACACATAACTTTTATTTGAATATTTCAAAATATTAAAATAATTCAAAATATTTGTACAATATTATCTTGATCGATAAATATTGTTTATCTAAAAGAATTCTTTTTAAAATGCTAGTTTTTTTAAAGTGAAAAATGAAAAATAAATCGATTTAATATATCATCGTAGTTTTAACAAATCTCGTGAGATCTCATACAAATTTCAAATATTTTTAAAATCGAGACAAGTCCCAAAATACTATTGCGCTACTAGTGAAGCTAGTAATTTTAATACAAATAATCAATTGACTTGTACCTATAAATACCTCAAACACATTAATTTATATTAATATAAGATATCAAAAAATTTCACATTATTGGTAAGATATTCTCGTCGAACTTGTAATTTAAATTTACTAAACGTAGAATGTGATAATGTTTTTCTCCTAGTCATGTAGTCAAATTCGAGTATTTTTGGACAATGGGCAAATTCTGATTTCAAATTCAAAATAAACTAAAATTCATTGACTCATTATAATTCGAACTTATCTAAATATTTAATATCAATCTAGATTATTTATATATAGGTGATTCTATTTTCAATATTTTCTTTAAAAAGTATATAAGTACATTTTAATTACTTTTTATAATAAAAAATATGTTAAAAATATATGAGATATATTTTCAAACTAAAAAATAATAATAAATAAGATAATAATCCATTTATGTAATATGTCTAACTTTATATATGAAATTCAGTTTTTTAAAATTAATTGTACAAATATTCAAGTAACTATCATTTTTTTTGCGGAATTCAAGTAGCTATCTTTAAATTAAATAAAATATTCCTTTAGCACACTTATATATTAGGTGTATCATAAAAAGCATATGTGACAATATGGTGTAGTGGTAACGAGATTGTATAGAAGAATGAAGCAACTCGAGTTCGATTCCCACAAAATATTAAAACAGGTGTAGTTTAGTCTTTTCAATGAGACTTTTTAATCTCAAAATATTATTCCCTTGTTGTGCTATTATATATAGAAGAGATATAATATAATCTCTGCTATCTATGCTATAATAAACGGAATAAAGTATAATTTGGTTCAACGGTTATTCCCTAATTTTGGTTATTAAGAAAATATATAAATAGTGTTATATATTCGCTAAAGTACTGAATTATTAAACTATTACACACATACTCTACTTTTCCTACTAAACTACAACCGCACCTTATCATATCATTAAAAAAATTTGTATTATATATCCGCTAAATTACTAAATTGTTAAACTACTAGATATAGTATACTTATTCTACTAAACTACGACCACATGTTATCGTATTTTTTTTATAAATTTATTACTCCCTCCGTCCCTTTCGATTGTTTACATTTTTGACAGAGTGCCTGACACGCATTTTGAGGTGCATATAAAGTATAGTTATGTAATTTTTTTTTTACAATTTTGTTTTTCTGAATAAAAATTAAAACATTAAACTTTTATTCGGAAAACAAATTTATAAAAATAAGTTACATAACTATACTTTTTATGCACCTTAAAATGCATGCCGGACACATATTCAGAAATGTAAACAATTGGAAGATACCGAGAGAGTATTATTATATATCTATATAATATTTTTAAATTATAATATGAAAGGATAAAAAAAATTCTTAAATATTAACGGAACCGTGCGCTTAAGCTATTATACATAATATAGGAACATAGTATAGATAGATATGGATTCCACCCTAGCAAACCACTTTACAAATTAGGTACAAAAACTGCTACGGGTTAACATGTATCATGAAACAACTATTAAAATTGCAGCAAGTGCTCATTACCCCATGTAACTGTACATTTCGACGAAAATAGAGTAAAAAAAGTTTAGCACTGCTGCAGGCCTTATAATAAGGACATTGATACATGCAGAGGTGCAATTTGCATATCAGAGGACATAGGAGCACATAAAGCGCCCTGTGTGTCATAATGCCTCTTGTCCATATGAATGTTTAAAAACCAAATGAATTAAGCCATGGTAATAAACTAATGATTCAGAACTAGGATGATGGCAGATAAAATCTTGTTCAATTAACGGTATCAGCAGATTTTTTTCTTATTCTTTTTTTTTCTTTTCTGTTCTTTTTTCTTTGTTTTTCCGTCCTTCTTTGTTGTTTTCGTTAGGTTTTATCCTTCTTCAAAGATGAGTCATCTCCCTAGATTTACGGAAGTGTGGACACGTGTCTAGAGCTTATACATAGGTTGAGGCGATGATGATGAGACGTAGGGACAAGTGCCATAACTTTTCATATTTTCGGGAATGACTAAGACGAAGCAGGTGACAAGTAGGTAATGACACGGGATGCGTGAAGATGGATCGGAGCGGGAGGATATGAGAATTTCTGACGTAGGGTAAATTCCCGTAAGGAGAAGGGCCGGACGCTCTAAGTACTTAGCCGTAGGCCGTATAGACCGTAGGGAATTTGCAAGACCATCATTAGGACATCTAAATAGATTGAGACATGGTAATGTATGCTATTAATTTTTAGCCACTTCCTTCCTCAAATCTGTAGTCTTAGCTATCATTGCTCCAACTCCAGCTAAAATAATAATTGCCAGAGGTAATCTGGTAAGCTAGGACGATTGGGTGCGGGTGCGGTGGTGCGCGGTGCGGGGATACGAGAATTCGGCAAATTCAAAAATATGGGGATTCGGGTGCGGCGGGATACGACAAATATTTAAAATAATATTTATTATATTTACTATAAATATAGTCAAAGAGTCACATTTTAATTAATAAGTAGTTAAATAAGTAAGTTCATTATCCTAAATAACCGAATACATTTTTAAATTATTTATTTGAACAAGAATTATTTGATTATATTTAACGTATTATTATTTACTCAATTTAATATATAAGAGTTCATTATTAATAAGAGCCAATTAAAGAAAAATCAAATAAGTTTACAAAAAAGAATACTTGGGTCCGAGAAAGACACAACACAATAGTTAAACACGCTGAGACAAATTATACATACGTGACTATACATACACGCTATACATATAAAAATGATAAACACACATGGAAGGAAGATGAAGGTTGATAACAGATAACAAGGATTAGAAGATGGAGATGAAGACACGGCGATGATTAATTCGCCTCAGTAGTCTTTCCTCTCTTCCTAGTCTTTCAATTGGGCAACTAAAGTCGGTCCAAAATTACAATATATGCCACTCCCGCACCCCAACCCGCACCTCCACGAATCTGATCTGTGAAATACGGCGATACGCCACGGCGGCGTACCCCGTGCGTTTCCCGCCGCACCCCAACGCACCGCCGCACCCCGAACATATTCGGTGCGCAGTACGCCAGGGAGGTGCCGCACCCCTGCTTTCCTGTAAGCCCCGGTTCTCATATGTTTAAAATTTCTGTAACTCTATATATAAGCTGGTATTCGATTCCTTGCACTTAACAGACTCCAACATTAGACTTCTGGAATTAGCACAAGAAAGGAAAAAAAATAGACTTCTGCCCACAAAGATATAAGACGGCGGGGAAGGCTATCAGGCTTAGCGTGCATCACTTATGCAACTAGTGAGAGCATGAATGCTTAACATGGAAATATATGTTCAGATCAATTGAGAAAGAGTCTTAATTAGTTTTGACATAATAGATCAATGCTAATAATGCTGAGAATTGCAGAAGGATTCCCATCAACGTAAAGATTTTTCCTAATTAAAATTTCCCTGTCTTTGCACAAGATAGAACTGGGAATGATCTTGATGATGCTAGCAAATCGACAATGGAACGTGCCTCATCAGCCGCTTCTCAAATTCCAAGCTCCAACCTTTGCATATAAGTACCTTTCACCCACACATTCTATAAACATTTCTCATTGATTCTTGAAACAAGCACCAAACAAGCTCCAAGTAATAGCCTACCTATGATGACCAATTCTGTTTCAGAGACTTTTTATACTTTGATGTAAATATTTTGTTGTACATGAAGATGTCAAATTGTTTATATATGCGGTTCACCATGATTCAGATGGTATGAACCACTGCAAATTTGGACATTTTATACTCCATATCTACAAATCAACAGGACCTTCAGAAAAGAAGATGAAATATGTCAGAACTTGGAGCCAGCTGTCATAAACAACTTTTCTTGTGGCACAAACTTTACACTAAGAAAAAACAGTTTTAAGACTGTGTCATGACACAGTATGTTGTATCTAAAATTATAATAATCATAGAAAATTTATAGTACATTCAATAGTGTTCCATTAAATTATAGTTAAACATCATAGAAAATTTGTAATAGTCTAAAGGTAGCTTGCATGGCTTAGTTTTATGGCTGCCCCACAAAACATTCCATTAAACATCAAGATAAGATATTAAGGATGCTAGAAAACATAAAGAAACATGCATGATGAAAATATATGAAGAGTGACGGCAATCCAGATAAGCATTTGAAACTTTTGCACCAGCTGTTTATGACTTGCATGTAATGAATCTACTCCTTGCTTTCCTTAATCATATTGTTATATACTCTATTAAAGTATGCTGGCATCACAAAGAATGTCACTGCTCCTCTATGTGTTATCTTGTCCATTAACAATTGTAGTTCTTCTCACACATAATCACAACTTCACCTTATTATGTTTTTGTCCAAGGTGCTACAAGCTTCAATGCTAGATCATACAAGCGCACATACATACTTAAATGACATTTTCCTAGGTTTTGGGAGAGTCGGTAACGTTACAATTTTACTCTGTTAAAAACTGCCCAGCTTCTGGTTTTTCAGCAAGTTATAAGAACATGAACATTTTCTGACATGATTAAAGAGTATTTAGACGAGAAGGCGATATTTTAATCTCCAATGCTCTGTTAAACCATTAAGTGTAATTGCTTAATAATCCACACAGATCATGCTACCAACAAATACCTTCAACACAAGTTTTCAGTTGGTTAGTTACCCCTCTGTTGAAATCGAATATGCCATCAATTTCAGCTAACTACCATTACCTGAACTTTTTGTTTTCTATAACAAACTTTACAAAAAAAAAGAAAACTTTTTGCCAGATTCAGGACAAGTTATTGGATTTCCTATCAGCTCAACAGCATTTCCAGCTGAGATGCTTCCAGAAGGAATTTTATGTATCAGTTGCAATCAGTATTATGCATCTCCGAAATTTAGACAGAGTAAGTATCAAATAATTTATCAAACGAGATGTAAAGCAATAATTATCAAATAATCATTTTGACTGTTAATATCAGCTATACAGTATCCTTTTATAACAATCGACTTTTCTTGGACACTGCAGACAATATAGAGTAATGAGGAATAGGCTGAACAAACTCAGTGTGCAGTGGAGAATTTGCAAAAGGCATTCGCAATCATGGTAAGTTATGAAGCTTACCAAATGTCAAAAACATTTGTTTTGTGGCTGGTTCTGCTTTAAAATTGAGTGCTAACATGTTCCTTGTTTTTTAACTTTTGCCCATGTGAAAATTGGACCTAAGTTGACGTGAAATGGTGAAGGGAAAGTTGAGATTGGGAGCTAAATTCTCCAGTAGGGGGTGTGAAGAAAGTGTTCAGACAAAATTTCAGTGTGAGCCAAGGAGGAAAGCTATTAAAGGCTTCACAATGCTATCTATCGACAACTGCTGGTCCTATATCCGGATTAGTATTTATCTCACCGATAGAATTGCCTTCTGCAGTGAAAGATCAATCAAAGTCTCTACTTCAACCGGGGATTTGCTTCGGACTTGTTACAAGGTTTCAGTTCCATTAAAACAATATAAAGAGAGCAAATGAAAGTGAAAATGGAATGATACAGCAAAAAAGTATATAGAAGTAGTTACAAAGGACTGGCTTTGAGTTTTGGTTCATGGGGATTTCTTAACCATCAAAGAACTTACAAGTTTCTTCGATGGCAGTGTATGAATCTCAATGATCACAACAACAAATGTTGATCTTCCCATGATCCATAACAGGAATTTCGGTGTTATGGCCTCCTGGGATTAAGCTGTAAATAGTCGAAATTGAAATGTCAGTACCTATAATTCATTTTTCTCAATGAAAATCCATCTATTTACAAATATGATATCACCGGTGCACCCTATTCTGACATCTCACTGTTCTTGTTCTGTTGTATAAATTTGAAATTCTGAAGGTTGAATACATGCCTATTACCAAGAAAACAATAATTTACATACCAAAAGATCACAGTATACATAAAGCATCTGCACTTGTATTACCAAGGATTTCATACCATTCTATCCGATTCCAATTATTTTTCAAGGAAAACAAGAAAAACTCACATAAATTATATCCTCGGCCTCATAACTAGGATCAAATTTACTCTTTTAATCTTTGAAAATTTATGCCATCTGCACTATTCAAATGCCATATGTGCAATGAACAAGTTGAAGCTTTTTCCAAATAACCTTTATCAAATCTCATGCATGCAAAGATGGCCTTTATACAAAGTGTTAGTACTTTTTTGTTAAGGACTTTGTCCCTGCTATAGTTAGTAGAAACTATACCAATATAGTACAAAGATAGAAAAAAGAAGCCAATTTGTGATTATAATGGAGTAAAAACCATACAGAAGTGAACATAGTTATATTTATATCTTTGTTATACTCAAATAATGAGATTATTGAGATTATAAATTAATTTGAGGTTTTTCTTAGCAAGTGTATGATCCAAGAGTTAATTTTTTTTTTTGTTATGGTTCAACTTCCAGATTGATCAATTACAAATATGAAACCCTCCTTTTCTCTTTACAATATTAACAAAATAGTTACGACAGATAGATACAATTTACAGATATGAAACTTGCAGTTTCACATGATATCAGAGCACTAATGCGATCAATGACAACTTCTTCATCTCCTGCAAATTTCACATCGATCTTCAATGGCGTAACTTTCTCAATCTCGTTTATTTCTTTCCGCAACTCGTAGTTTATCTTTTACATACTTGTTTTCACAAATTATCTATCTGTTTGATTGAGTATATTATAATTATTTCAGTCGTTTGTTTGTTTTTGTTGATTCTATCCAATTCTCACAAGCGAAATGTCTACTTCTTATCATCTTCTGTTCAATATTGATGATAAGATTGATTAATCAATAGTTTTGATCTTTGATGATTATTATTCCTATTGATCTTACAAATTAGCTGTTAGATTCATAGCAAAAAATTTCTCAAAAATTAAAATCTTTAATTGCATCACATCTGTTTGATAATTTGCCTCACACATCTGTTGATAATTTGCCTCACTCAAGTCAATTAATTGATATTCTTCTATCCTGTGATATTTTATCTCTCTTGATTGATAAGAAACTACGGCTTCTAGTTCAGCTAGTCCAGAAACACATAACACATCCAATAACTTCACTCATTTTTCTCATTTCGATTATGACAATCCACTACACTTACAATTCTCTGATAGTCCTGGAATGAAATTAGTCAGTGAAGTGTTTGATTGATATGGTTTTGGTAACTGGAAAAGATCTATGCTGTTTACTCTATGCGCAAGAAACAAGCTATGTTTTATAGATGGTTCACTGCTACCGATTCTGCCACCTACAAAAGTTAGTGTAGGTGTAATGATATGGTAATTTCAAGGACTCACATGTTATCTAGACTCCTTCAAGAATTTGAGGTTGCAGAATTCACTCCTATTCCCGTCAAATGTGATAACCAAACTACTATCTACATTGCCAAAAACCCTGTTTTTCACGAACGAACGAAGCACATTGATATAGATTGTCATTTCGTTCGTGAAAAATTACTTTATGTGCTGATTTCCTTATCTTATGTTCCTACTCTTCATCAATTGGCTGATGTATGTACTAAACCTCTTACTGGCTTACATCACAAGGATATTCTCTGCAAGTTGGGGATGCATACTTGGGGATGGCATCTTTTGGCATCTTTTGCCAACATTTTTTGCTCATGTACCAGCCTGCTTTTGGAAATCCACGAGGAACTGAGGAAATCCCTGGATAGGAATCCATATGGACTGCCATAGTCAATAATTTGAACCTTATTTGAAAGTATGCATCCCCAACTTGCAGAGAATATCCTTGTGATGTAAGCCAGTAAGAGGTTTAGTACATACATCAGCCAATTGATGAAGAGTAGGAACATAAGATAAGGAAAATCAGCACATAAAGTAATTTTTCACGAACGAAATGACAATCTATATCAATGTGCTTCGTTCGTTCGTGAAAAACAGGGTTTTTGGCAATGTAGATAGTAGTTTGGTTATCACATTTGACGGGAATAGGAGTGAATTCTGCAACCTCAAATTCTTGAAGGACTCTAGATAACATGTGAGTCCTTGAAATTACCATATCATTACACCTACACTAACTTTTGTAGGTGGCAGAATCGGTAGCAGTGAACCATCTATAAAACATAGCTTGTTTCTTGCGCATAGAGTAAACAGCATAGATCTTTTCCAGTTACCAAAACCATATCAATCAAACACTTCACTGACTAATTTCATTCCAGGACTATCAGAGAATTGTAAGTGTAGTGGATTGTCATAATCGAAATGAGAAAAATGAGTGAAGTTATTGGATGTGTTATGTGTTTCTGGACTAGCTGAACTAGAAGCCGTAGTTTCTTATCAATCAAGAGAGATAAAATATCACAGGATAGAAGAATATCAATTAATTGACTTGAGTGAGGCAAATTATCAAACAGATGTGTGAGGCAAATTATCAAACAGATGTGATGCAATTAAAGATTTTAATTTTTGAGAAATTTTTTGCTATGAATCTAACAGCTAATTTGTAAGATCAATAGGAATAATAATCATCAAAGATCAAAACTATTGATTAATCAATCTTATCATCAATATTGAACAGAAGATGATAAGAAGTAGACATTTCGCTTGTGAGAATTGGATAGAATCAACAAAAACAAACAAAACGACTGAAATAATTATAATATACTCAATCAAACAGATAGATAATTTGTGAAAACAAGTATGTAAAAGATAAACTACGAGTTGCGGAAAGAAATAAACGAGATTGAGAAAGTTACGCCATTGAAGATCGATGTGAAATTTGCAGGAGATGAAGAAGTTGTCATTGATCGCATTAGTGCTCTGATATCATGTGAAACTGCAAGTTTCATATCTGTAAATTGTATCTATCTGTCGTAACTATTTTGTTAATATTGTAAAGAGAAAAGGAGGGTTTCATATTTGTAAATTGATCAATCTGGAATGTTGAACCATAACAAAAAAAAAATTAACTCTTGGATCATACACTTGCTAAGAAAAACCTCAAATTAATTTATAATCTCAATAATCTCATTATTTGAGTAATAACAAAGATATAAATATAACTATGTTCACTTCTGTATGGTTTTTACTCCATTATAATCACAAATTACCTTCTTTTTTTTCTATCTTTTTACTGTATTTGGTATAGTTCTACTAAATATAGTAGGGACAAAGTCTTTAACAGAAAAGTAGTAACAAACTTTATATAAAGGCCATTGCATGAATGAGATTTGATAAAGGTTACTTAGAAAAAGTTTTAACTTGTTCATTGCACATACGGGATCTGAAATTTTTGAAAAAAAGTGTGCAGCAGAAAATGGTTTAGTTTATATAAAATACATCTTCTCCAAAGTATTTTGAGTTGAATATTTTTGATTGAGATCCTTTCTTCCAAGTGCGAGTTTATCTAGAAAATAAAATAGAAAATCATTCTTGGGGAATGTACCACAAACAAATTTAGACAACATTTTGAACTTATTCATTCCCCGGCTCCAACTCAAATATAATCAATTAAGACACGTATCTATATTTCTTCATGTAATACCTAGTATAAGTCCAGTCCGGCACTCCATTTTCCTCGCCCATATACAAGGAATGGTATTTTTGACAAACAGAAACTCATTCAGTGAAGTACTCCCCCAAGAATCAGTTTTGCAAGAATAATAATATGATATGAAGAACCTTTTGGTACATTTTCCCAGTATAGATAAGGGATGATCAATTTATAATTGATTTTTGTTTTTTGCCGTATCCCAACAAAATGTTGGGTTTTAATCCAAGCATGTTTATTTATTTAATAATTGTTTTGTTTAATTTTTGTAACAGCTCATGACCTGGTCATGTTTTCAGCTGAGATAGTTTAGGAAGTGGGGAAATAAACGTTAGGTGGTAGCGTGTTTTTAGGAGGTTTGGCCTTGATTTTTTGCTTTACATCTGTATGCAGGTGTATTTAGTTCCGGTACTAATTTTTGAATCAAATAACACGTTCAGTGCAGATAACTCAATTTTACAGTTTCACATAAGTACTCAGAAACTTAGTTTGTAATTTGATACTAACCAACACTCTAGTATCAGAGCCCATGGATCAGTAGTGTATGCCAAAGTACATGCCTAAGGGGGTCACGATGGAGACTGGTAAAACGAAAGAGGGGGTGATCGGGCTGAGTTACCCTATGTTAAACAGGAGAAACTATACGGCTTGGTCGGTTAAAATGAGAGTGTAATTGCTACCACAAGGTGTGTGGTCTGCTGTGGAGAGTGCTCCAAAGGCGGTAGTCGAGGAGAAGACGGATAACATGGCCCTGGATGTCATTTATCAAGGTATCCCGGAGGACATTCTTTTGTCCGTTGCAGAGAAGAAAACGGTGAAAGAAGTGTGGGAAGCCATTAAAAGGATGTGCTTGGGAGCTGAACGTGTGAAAAAGGCAAAGATACAAACTCTAAAGGCAGAGTTTGAATCACTGAGTATGAAGGAAACAGAGGCACTGGATGATTTTTGTATGAAACTTAATGGGTTGGTGACAACCATTCGAGCTCTAGGAGAAGAAATACAAGAGGCCTATGTGGTAAAAAAACTGCTACGGGCGGTGCCTAGTAAATTTCTTCAAATTTATTCTACAATCGAACAATTTGGAAACCTGGAGACTATGACTGTAGAGGAGACAATCGGGTCTCTTAAGGCACATGAAGAGAGACTCAGGGAACAGAGTGATGCTAGTGGTGGACAATTATTGTTAACGGCTGAGGAGTGGTCAAAAAAGGAAAATGATGACACAAAACTGCTTCTCACAAGAGAAAAATGGTTAAAAAGACGTGGGAAAAGTGGAGTTGAGGGGCACACAAGTCCAAAGGGTCGAAATAACAGAGATGTTATGCGTGGAGTACGTGACAAGAGTAAGGTACGTTGTTTTAACTGCCTTGGTTACGGACACTATGAAGTGGAATGCAAGAAACCGCGTGAACGTGAACAAAAGGAGGCAAACTTGGCTGAAATGCAAGATGATGAACCTGCATTATTGGTGATAGAGAAGGTATTGTTGGTTGATGAAGGAAAAGTAGTGCCAAAGTTGAATCAAACCAGCCAGGAAAATCAAGTTGGGTCAAATGTATGGTACCTTGACAACTGGGCAAGTAATCACATGTCAGGCCAAGTGTCTAAGTTTCAGGACTTAGATAAAAGTATTAAAGGTCAAGTCAGGTTCGGAGATGGATCCATGACATACATTGAAGGGAGATGAACAATTTTGTTGAAAAGCAAGAGCGGGGAAAACAGACTTCTAACGAAGGTATATTACATTTCGGCACTGTGTAGCAATATAATATCTCTTGGACAGTTGGCTGAGGAAGAAAACAGGGTGCTGCTGAACGGAGAATATCTATGGGTCTACGAGAAAGGATGAAAGCTAATGATGAAGGTAACATGTTCAACAAATCGTCTCTATAAAATTCTTTTCAATAGTGAAGATGCAGGTTGTTTGTTGTCAAAAACCGATGAGAACTCTTGGCTCTGGCATGCCCGCCTTGGGCACATAAATTTTAAAGCCATGAATCTAATGTCAAATGAAAGGATGGTATTGGGCATGCCGGAAATAAGATCACAAAGTGAGGTCTGCAATGGGTGTCTCATGTCAAAACAAGCAAGAAATGTGTTCCCAAACTAGGCAACTTACAATGCTAAGAAGGCCTTAGAAATTGTTCACGGAGATTTGTACGGTCCTATCACTCCATCGACTACAGCTGGGAACAAATATTTACTGGTGGATGATTATACTAGGGTAAGATGGTACACTTGAGGCTTTCAAAAGTTTCAGGGCAAAAATTGAAAATGGGACAGAGCGGAAAATCAAAACTCTGCGGACAGATAGAGGCGGTGAGTTCACTTCAACATTATTTAACACTTATTAGCCTTTAATTTTTGGTGTCAAAAGCAGGCTGGTCTCACAAGGCTAAAATTCCAACTCACCTTTCCACATCTGCTCTGCATCATCATAAAAAGACAAAACGATATGCTAAATATTTATTGATATAAATGCTAACCTAATTAAAAAATTAAGAGTGTATGTGAGTACTGTTTACTTGTTTTGACCAAATGGAAGATACTTTGGATTAATCCAAATTTGTTCTGAAGAAGACAGAAACAAGTTGAGAAATGTGATAATTAATATGGGTGTCAATTTTGTCCCTACTATGGTTTAAGGTTCTTGCACTGTACCTTGTGCCTAAATGGTTGTAGTTCTTTACATTTCGAGAAGTCAGCTGATATGATTTTATAGAAGGTGCTAGAAGCTGCAGTGCTGAATCAAATATGAGTACAAAATTGTAGTTATATTTGTAAATAATTACTATACGTTAGTCATTAATCTCTTCCTTAATTAGAGTCTCAGTATATATGCCTAACATGTAAATGGAGAATCTATTCTGACATGTAAGAATAATTTTACTTATATTTGAAATTAGGAAACACTTTGGGATACCTATATACATTCCTTGATATATAGCTTTCTTATAATTCATTTACTCAAGAATTAGAGTGTTAAAATTCTTATGCAGGAACATATGCCACTAATGGTCTAACTTACCCAGCTTACTAAAGATTACAAAAGACTTTATAGATGAAATCAATAATCTTTTTATCTATTTAGTCGATCAATTCTGTACACTGTATTGTCAAAATTTGATATTTAGTGACCATAAGATTTCCACAAGGACAGACCATAACGTACTCATCCATTCCTTCCCTTTGCTTCAATTTCTTCCATGATCTCCTTTGGCAAAGGTATCTGCACGAAACCAGACTTCCTGATCCGGGGTATCCATCTCTTGTATCCCTGGCCTTCAATCCTAGTTGTTCCTTCGCAAACTATTACGTTCATGGCATCTTTTGCAGATCCACCAGGAACCTAGGAAAAACCCTGGATAGGAACCCATATGGACTGCTTTATTGGCAAATATATATTAGATTTCTTTGAATTCATTTCTCTAGATGAATGATAAGATTATATGTAGGCTGGAGTTTTGAAGTTATGGTCATTTATAAAGAAGTTGTAGGCTGGAGTTTGGTAGCTATGGTGATTTATAAACAAGAGAGTTAAGCTATGGTGATTTATAAATGGTATTTATAAAGAAGAGTTATGATTTATAAAGAAGCTGCAGCGGTTTTCTTTTTTAATATAATATAATTGTATGGATATAAAATCTATACTATACTGTTATAAGCTGTTTAGTTTGTTCCACCTTCATATAAAAATATGTTAACGCCTTCCAAAATTAAGCCTTAAACAAATATAATTCTATAAAAAAGAAATCAAGTATTTAAGATAACTACAAAATCTATGAATTCTGATCCAAATTAATATCTGATGTCACTCAAATTTTTTCTTAACTCTTTTGTTGGAAATCAAACACTTCCAAAATTAATTTTAGTAATTCAAATTATAATTTAATAATATAATTAATAATCAAAAAAATATTTAAAAGTATTTAAAAAAAATTAATTTATCTAATCATGTTATACTATTATAAGGAAAATATGATTTCATTAAAAATAAAAATTAAATTCTAGGGCTACAGAGTAGTCTAACTCAAAGTATGCATCTCCCTCTAGGCAAAAACACTTTTCATTCATTCTGCAAACTAAAAATATATATAAATAATTTAAAAAATATGATTTACCTATTCCATTGGCCATTTATATCAAAAATAATATCATAAATTAATTAATAAATATGAAAAAAATAAGATTAAATAATTTATATTAAAATTATTATCTTAAATTTCAAAAACTTATTTATTTTATTTCATAATTCACCTTTTATAATAAAAAGTAAATATAATAATATGGTTTCATTAAAAATAATAATAAATTTCTACGCTACAGAGTAGTCTAGCTCAAAGTATGATTTTTCCTCTCAGATGAACACTTTTCGTTCATCTTGTAGATTAAAAATATATTTAAATAATTTAAAAAATGTCATATCTATTCCATTGGCCATTTATATCAAAAATAATATCATAAATTAAATAATAAATATGAAAAAAATAAGATTAAATAATTTATTTTATATAAGATTATCAAAAATAAGATTAAATAATATCATAAATTTCAAAAACTTACTTATTTTATTTCATAATTTACTTTTATAATAAAAAGTAAATATAATAATAAATATTCTAAATCTTAATATTTTAAATTATTCGAATTTCAATCGGTCAAAAGTATAATATAAAAAATAGGTATCATTAATTTCAATAATACATATTTATTATATTTTATTTAATTCTCTTTTATAATTTTTTTATTTTAAAAAAAATTATTATATAAATAATAATATTATGTTAGAATTAGCCCGGGCATCTTCCTAAAACAGTTGTTAACACTTTTCAAAATAAAATTAAAATAAATATATTTTATTTAAAAAAAATAAATCATGTATTTGATATATTACGAACTCTTTGAATAATAATCCTACTTGATTTCTAATCGCACTCAATTTTTTTTCAACTTTTTACAAACACTTCCAAAATTAATTTTAATAATTAAAATTTAAAAATAACAATTTATTAACAAGTCAAGAACATATTAAAAAAAATATTTATCAGATCATCTGCATACACCAAATCAACCGCATATATTGCTCCGCTAAGCGCCCACGGGCCGAGGACTTTTTATTATTTTAACTATTTCAAATTTGAATCCGTCAATAACATGATATATGTTTATTATCTGCTATAATTTAATTTTATATAATAAAAAATAATAAAATAATAAATTTTATAATCATAATTAACAGAATTTTAAATGCTGAAATTTTGTTATGTCGTTTTTGAATAGCATAATTTTAGAATTTGATGGTTGTTTGGAAATTAACAGAATTTCAAATACTCAAATTCAAATTCCACCATAGTTTATTAACTAACTAAATTATTTGAAATTTTTCATTAAAATATTTAATAAATTTTAAGAGAGTATGTTTTTTTCTAAATTATTTAATTAATAACTATCAATATTTATCTAGCCATCTTTAAAAATGGAAAGTTATCTTTGAAGATTTAATTTGACCATTACTACCTCTTTTGTTAGCATTCGATGCTTTATTTTTTTAATTTTTTCAAAAAAAAATTCAAAAATCTAACAAAATGAAATAAAACAAATACAAAATAACACACTAATATATTTATTCCCCAAACTCACCTTCATGAATTGTCACATCAATCTCCATATAAAAAACTCTACCCTCACAAAAAAAAACTTAAATAATGGTTTGAGTTATGAAAGCTCTGATTATTATACATGCATATGTGTAGATTCATCCAGATGTCATGTCTATAAACAGTAACTGATTTCAAGTTTAGAAATCAGAACTAAAAATAATTGGGAATCACATTCATGGGTGCTATTTTGTTTACTATTTATCTAACACAAATAAATATGATCTTTTTGTATATAAAATTAGAATAAATTGCAGCTTTAGAGATATATTATTCTACTACTATCAAAGCAACTCACAGAGAGTTTTTCTACTCCATATTTATTTTTGCTGCTCATATAAAACTAATGCATGATATATAACTACCTGTATTGTGGAAATCCACTCATTCTTCTATACAACCTTATACCAATACAGCATATTGTTACATATGTTTTTTATCATACATATGTAAATGTGCTAAATAAATGTTTTATTTAACTTTAAATATAGCTAGTTGAATTCGGAAATAAATGATAGTTACTTGAATATATGTACAATTAATTTTAAAGAACTGAATCTCAGATCTAAAGTTAGGCATAGTAAATAAATAGATTATTATCTTATTTATTATTATTTTTTAGTTTGAAAATATATCTCATATATTTTTTAACATATTTTTTATTATAAAAAGTAATTAAAATGTACATATATAATTTTTAAAGAAAATAATGAAAATAGAATCGCCTATATATAAATAATCGATTGATATTAAATATTTAGATAAGTTCGAATTATAAGGAGTCGATGAATTTTAGTTTATTTTGAATTTGAAATAAGAATTTGACCCATTGTTCAAAAAGTACTCGAAATTTGACTACATGAGTAGCCCAAAAATATTGTCACATTCCAAGTTAGACCAGAATATCTTACCTGTGAAATTTTTTAATATCTTATATTAATATAAATGAATGTGTTTGAGGTATTTATAGGATCGGGTCAATTGATTATTTTTATTAAAATTACTAACTTCGCTGGTAGCTCACTAGTGTTTCGGGACTTGTCGTGATTTTAAAAATATTTTAAATTTCATATGAGATCTCATGAGATTTGTTAAAACTATGATGATATATTAAATTGATTTATTTTTATTTTTCACTTTTATAAAACTAGCATTTAAAAAAAAAATTCTTTTAGATAAACAATATTTATTGATCAAAATAATATTGTACAAATATTTTGAATTATTTTAATATTTTAAATTATTCAAATACAAGTTATATTTATACTATATTTTAGCATTTGATTCAATACATTTTATACTATTTCAAAAAAATATTGTTCAATAATTTGAAGAAATTAACCAGTTCAACTAATATTTATAAAACTTTATCGAATTGAAAATTATTTAATTTTAGGAGAATAGTATACAATATTATAAAATTATTATATGAAGAAATATTAGAGTTGTAATGAAAAAACTTAAAAATAGTTTAAATAATAATATAATTACAATTTTTCTTTCAAATTCTTGAAAAAATCACGAACATCAATAATAAGTCTTACAATATATAATACTCGGTCGCTTAAAAAACAGATATAGCAGATATGTATTGTTCTCACTCATATTATGAATACCATATATAAATTATTATAATTTATTTATTACATAATTTTAATTTTTGAATAATTATAAATACATGTTATTTAAGTATTCAATGACCTGACTGGATATTAATAATGATTATGCATGTACATAAATCAGATATTTAACATATAAATAATTGAAACCATGGTAATTTCCTAAGAAAACTAACATATGATAATTCACATGCTAAATACACACATATAACTTAATCTTATTTTGTTAAAAGTGGTGTAAAAAATAACATTTTTCCAAACATACATAAGTTAAATTTCAAAACCTAACATTTTTCATTAAAATCAACTTTTATATTAACAGTAGTGTAAATTTTATATTATTTTATATAATGATTGCAAGTAATTCTGAATTCAGTTATTCATTTTTTTATCTTTTTAAATTGAGTAAGTTAAATGTAAGTTAGTAGATAATTCAATAATAATATAGACCAATTATATAGTTTATTTAAATAAAATTCAAAATTTTTGGTCAACTCTGTATTCAACATATATATGTTCATTTTTAACTTTTTCTTTCTAAACATAACAACAACATTCCACATATTAAGTTTATTTGTTTCATTTTAAACGTACACTGACTATCGTGTTTATAGTCATTCATTAAATACAATTATACAACACAAACAAGAATATGTATATTTTTCTTTACAACACAAACAAGAATATGTATATTTTTCTTAGTGAGCTATATTGGAAATATTGTGTAATTTAGTAATATCTTTTATGAAAATGATACACAAATAAATACGTTAGACATTATAGAATATTTACAAATAAGAATATAACTAAAAACATTATAATTGCATGCATAAAAAAACTTTAGAAAATACATGTGCCTGGCACGGGTTATTATGCTAGTATAATTAATTAATCATAATTATCTTATTTTTACTATTTAAAAAATTATTGTTAAAATCGAAGTTTTGAAAAGATTGTTATACACTCTCTTTTTTTGTTGTTAAAATGGGACATACCTTTTGATTAATGACATATATACATTTTAGATACATTAATATTTGTTCTTGTCATACACATACAAATATTATCTAAATATTTTTACACTCAAATAGTATTTTAAGTAATATTTTATATAAAAAGTTCTTGTTTAAAAAATTAATCTTAAATAATGATATATAAATTAAATTTATTTATAATATAATGAATTATATTTTTAAAATAAAATTTTATAGTAAATAAGATAATACTATATAAGTTTAGCGAAATAGAGATATTGATATTAACATATGTAAGCTACTTTTACGTTAAAAAAATAGTGTTAGTTAGTGTTTCGACTGATATTAAAATTTTATGATTGTTTAGAAATTAATTTTAAATTTCAACATTGTTTGTTAACTAAATTTATTTTAATTCAAATATTTATTAAATTATTATAATGTATGTTTTAATTATCTTCTAAATCATTTAATTAATAATTATCAACTTTAATTCATTTAATTTGCTGATTCCCACTTATTTTTAGCATCATATGTTTTATTTTTTATTTTTAACAAATTTATCCAAAAATCTAATAGATAGGAACGCACAAATACATTCATTCCACAAACTCACTATAGGGCCTTAACACAACTCAGTCACAGCCACCTTTCCCCTCTCTAAAAAAAAGACCTAGATAATGGAGTGCAAGGCCATAACTATTGTTTATGCATATGTTTAGACTCACTACAGATGTCTTACAATAAATGTGTGTTTTCGCGTGTTTTCAAGTTTAGAAGCCACTACTAAAAATAATTGAAGATAGTAAGCTAATTGCTCACGACTCATTAGAATTCTATAAGGTTAGAACCTTCCGAGAAAAGGATGATTGAAATAATACTGCAGCTGTATTGCACCACTCAATTGCTCAACCCACCGATGCATGCTAACTTTTTTCCACTATCCAGCTAACACAAATATTATGCCCAAAAATTGATATAAACAATATTCAGATTGAGATTGATTAAATAGTCAAAATTGGGGAAGAAACGCCTAAAATTAAGGAACCGATAAAGTTATGGAAGGAAAGTAGGCGCGCCTGTGTGTAGGAAGGACGCGCCTTATTGTTCGATGGCTGATAAAGAGGTTGCTGTCAATGGACCCCATGTATAAGGGGGGGCGCCCTCATCATAGAAAGGTGGCGTGCCCAGTGACTTGGTGAGAAAGTGAGGGAATTTCTGAAAAATGCCCACCAATGATAAATCTTAGGGCACGCCCTAAGTGAGTAGGATGTCTTGAAGAAAAATTCAACATGATTACTTTGACGGGTTCTTTGGAAGATGCAAGGAAGATGGAGATTATTATTATTAACCTATTCGATGCAGGTACTCTATTGAAGAACTTCTTTCTGTAGCACATCTACAGGAAGGCGGTGTCCGTGGTCAGAGAACTCCAGGGGTATGCCTAGACTGAATGCCTCCTCCAGTAGTCAATGAGTGTCCTCATTGGGGATGTGGGGTAAAATCTGGTGTGTACTTTGGGAGCTCTGTCTCTGTAGTCAACGGATGTCCTCGTTGGGAGACTTCAGAGTATCCTGCACTTTGCACCCAAAAGTTTGGTAGGGGCTCCTTATCGGGGGGCAAGGATGCGTCCAACATTTGGGGTGAACCACGACTATACCTGTGTCCGCGGACTAGAGAAACAACTGGTAGCGAAGGGTTATTTTTGGCCACGGAGATGCCTTATCCGTGAAGTCTCGAAGCCACGGACGAGCCTTGGGCCTTTGTGGATGAGCATCATCGGTGGACATTCCTAAAACTAGTAGAAGACGGTTTCCAGTTGGTTTCCCATTGGGCCTCGGGATAACAGATCTAAGCCCATTAGGTTTCTCGTTCCCCAAGAACTACGTTGGCTTGATTCCCTATAAATAGGGATACGTAGGCAAATTGGAAGACGTCAGAAGCGAGAGCGCAAAGGAGCCACCACTAACCCTAAGCAATCTCAGCCACCAATAACCACCACCACCAAACACTGTTCACGTTTCCGACGAATAACCACCGTCATAGATCTTGTTCCCGGCTACGAACCTCAGGCTTTGTTGCTTCCAAATTCCTCCGTCAACAAATTGGCGCCAGAAGGAGGGGCTAATCAAGATCTGTATCTAGGAGGATGGATGTCTCAATATCATGATAGAAGTTTTTATGATGGAAGCTCCGAAGAAAAATCTGATCATGGCTATGAACGCCATGAACCTTACGTCCCACCCATGACTGATCGCCTTACTCCAGATGTTAAGGGACAGCCGCTTGTGCTTATCAGCAATGCTGACTTGTTAGAACAACTGTATCGCATGGAAGATGCCCTAAACGGTTTCGATTCAAGGCTGAGCACCGTGGAGCGACGCAAGACTAGAAGGGGCCTTCGCCACAACCGTTCTTCTCATGCACCTGGGAAAGCACCTTTGACTGATAGAGATGCCTCAGCCGGCCATGGTCAAACTGGAGGAGGACGTGTGCCGATAACCCCGCGATATCTGAACTACTCCAATGATACATCTCCAATCATCGAGCTTGTAGGAGAAGATGCTGATGGTCGAGAAATATTGCGGACGAATAACCGGGGGGTTGCCCATCCGCACCGGTCTGGACGTAGTCTTGAGGAGCACCGAAAGGCGGAGCCCGTGCCGGAGAATGAGCAACAAGGCTTTGCGGATTTAAAGGATCGCTTGGGGATCCGCTTAGGCGACGATGATCTGAGAATGTTATTACTCTGAGTGGTAAAAGGAAGCTGATCGTGGAGATGTAACGCCCCATGATACAACACGTGTGCCCCTAAATTCCCATTGGAATCAGGAGCGGTACTGCGATCATGAGATAGCTCCTCCCCGCAGATCGCTGGACCGGTATAGTCGAGGATATGGAAGCGACCATTGGAGAAGACCCCAATATAGGGGAAGAGGCGGAGGTTGAGGCAGGAACTTAGATGGGTATCACCGTGACAACTACCGTGGCCGCACTGATGCCCGCTGGTATAATCGAGGAAACAGCGATAACTATGCTGAGTATGATGATCATAGGGATATAAAAAATTATGATCCCGATATTGCTGGAGGCCGCGGTTGAGGTCAAGGAGAAAATCTGGAGGGAGATCAAGGTCGGAACCCCGAAGTGATCGTGATACCAGAAGATGCCCAGAACACCAACCAATAACAAGCTCCTCCAGGTGGGAGCCATGCAGAGGTACCTCCACCGCAGCCCCAAGTTCACAACCTCACATGCAAACTATCCCTGGTGTGGGAACTTTCAATATGGGAAATATAAAAAGGCTACTTAACCATATGGAAGGCATAGTGACGGCCACAGCCGAAATCCCTTCCATGTTCTCGGTGGCTGTAAGAGAGGCATAGTCGCCAGCTGGATATCGCAACACTACCAGCGATCTCCGTTTCCACGGAAGTTCAGACCCTCTGGAATTCCTGGGCCGATTCAATATAGAGATGGACGTATATCAAGTCCCGGACTTGGCTCGATGTCGGCTCTTGGCGGAGACTTTTAGAGAAAGCGCCCAACAATGGTTTTAAAAGCTCGGGCCGGGAGTAATCACTTCCTGGGACCAAATAAAGACTCTGTTCTTGACCAAGTTCCAATCTGCTGTGAGATATGCTCCCTCCGTTACAACTCTCGCCAACGTCAGGCAAAGGGAGAATGAAAGCTTGACGTTATACTTTAAAAGGTTAAATGTTGAATCTACCAGCGTAAGGGGAGCTTCAGACGAAGCCTTGAAAAGCTTTTTGATATCAGGGCTAAGGGTTCGTTCGGACTTCTGGAAGCATTTACAGGGAAAAGACCCAGCCACTCTGGCGGATGTCTTTGCTTTGGCAGAATCGTTTAAAGCCATATAGCAATCTCTGGCAGAAGTACAATCGACAGCGCAAGCAAGTCAGATAAATAAAGTAAGGAAGAGAGACATATCTCCAAGCCCAAGGTACAGAAGGAATAGTCGAAGCCCAAACCGGGTAAATGTCATGACCACGAGGAGGGAATGGACTCCTCCCTCAATCTATGACTACAGAATAAGCCGGTACACGTCTTTGGCCGCGTCTATTGAGCATATCTTTGAGGTGAACAAAAACAGAGGGAGGTTTAGAAAACCTGAGGCTCTATCATCTTGGCAAAGTCAAAACAAGAAAAATTATTGCGAATACCATGAGTCATCCGAACATAACACACATGAGTGTCAACAACTAAAAGATGAGATCGAAGCACTTATCAAGGAAGGATATCTTGGTGAATGGGTGGTTAAGGAAGTAAAGAGGCACAAGGATAGCACTGGTAGAGTAAAGGAAGAAGGAGGGAGAGCCCCACAAGGGTCGAACAATAAAAAATTACCTGACTATAGACATTCAAGAGTAAAAAATTGAGCCCAAATCTCTCGTATCTCGCTAATTTCCTTTCTACCATAGCTTCTAGAACCAAGACCCTACCAAAAATTTAACATACTTCAAATATTAGTACTTGATTTTAAAAATTGTAAACCAATATTTATGATGTTTTAGTTTCCTTACCACTTTCCAATTAATGTTGACATTTTTTTGAGAAAGCATGACAATGTCATACATGTACCTCATCACGAAAAAACCACATTCTGTGCCTCCTTTTTGTTGGGGACACTACACATAAACAAATAAGATTCATAAATAATAACTAAAAAGTGAGGAGCATATAATATAAGTGAAATAAACAAACCAATGTAAGTTATACCTGAACCTCGGTGTGATGCCAAATAAACTCTTTTCTGTTATTCTTCAATCCACCTTGAGGTACATATAATTTAAATGCCCTGTAAAATACGTATATTTTCATCACATCACTTATAGGACTAGATTCTATGTAGTAATTATACAACATGAAATTTGAAATTTTATCATACATTCGTGCAGGTGTGGTCAACCATATCTTCCTTTCTTTTTTCAACGAATCAAACACGTATATAGCACTTTTATTGAGACAAAAAAGTAGCAACATCCAATGATCTCTACAATAAAAATATATATAATATATTAGCCAGAATATAATTATATATATATAGCATGATAATTACTATGATTTTATTCTTACTCTTGGATGTAAGGGGCTAGGATATAATGTTTATCCTTATTAGCAACCAAAAGACTTGTCATGTAATCAGTTGCTTTGTCCTTGCATTTTTGCTGCTCATGATTATGTGGTTTTGCTAGTTTAGATGGCAACATGAATGCAAACTTATCGTCCTTCAATTGTTTGCACAACTTGCTAACATACCTACAACTATTATTTATCACAATATATGTGTGTGCTAATAGATTCTGAAGTAAATTAGGAAGAAAGACTGATTCTTACTTAAGATACAGTTCCACAATGGGTATGTTTAATCAACTCATTCTCAAAAACTGATTGACATCTTCGAGTGTGATATATATTGGACCATCTCCATTTTCCTTAAAAACGAATGCATCAGATTTGTTAGAAGGGGGCATCTTTTTGAGTAAGAAACTTAAACCTGCACAGTGATCACTCGAATTTATGTCATCACCAACTACTTAAGGGCTTTGCTTCAGAGGAGTCACCGACCCTTTACTTTCAACCTTTGATGACTTTTGAATTGGCGTCATCTCATGGAGTTTTTTCTTTTCCAATATAGGATCCTAATTAAAGACATATTTGTTAGGTTATATTTAATGAAAACTTTTCATAATTGAACCAAACAAGATATACCTGTCCCAACATCACAAGTTCCTTCGGCCATTGAACAAAGCTACCAGCTGCATTTCCTATTGTCTCGTGTTCGTAACATGGAACAGGAATTGGAGTAAGTTGGTATTCAGTTATAACATCATCAACTGATACTCTAACATTCTGAGGGGCAATCGGGTTATTATGGTTCATCTCTCCCTGATTGTTTGTTGGGAAAAGAGTCCCTCTAGCTGCAACAACTTTTCCTCTTTCTGGATGTATTACACATAGCCGACAAAGTATTGGAACCTGCAATATTCAAAAGAATTTTTCATTAGAAAGAGCATTTTTATATCAGGTTCAAGTCATATCTTTTGAGAGCACAAAATAATTCAGTCGTAGAGCAAGTACTATATGTTTAATTCACTTCCGACTTGAGTCTCTATGTTGGTCTTATAGGTGACAGTAGCATATTTCAACTACACTGTTGTACTATTATAACCACAAAATTATGTTGACAGTACCTTGATAGTTGAGAAAAATCTTCTAGATCCACCGAGTGACAACTACTTCGAGCATTATCAACTTTTCGGGCACCAGCATCATTTAAAAATTGATCAGCCTCGAGTGACACACCCATCTGCTTCAACTGATTGAAGATGCCTTCAAATTTTGAATTCATCATTTCCACGCACTCTTTCTGAACTTTTTTTCTGATTTCTTCCATACTGGTGGCCAATTCATCTGTCGATACAAGACCACTATGTTTCCTTGGCCCTGACTTAAATACATATTTTATTTTCACGCCTCCACCAACGCCTCTAACACGTCCCCCGTGCTCTTTATTCCCAAGTGCACGTGCTAATAAGTCATCATGGCCTTGTGGAGTCCATGAACCTTCTGATGCTTGATTGTGCAACTCATTCTGTAAATACACATTCATTTGAAACACTTCATTTCACAAGGATACCCCTGCTAATTTTAAAAAGTATAGTGAATTACCATGGTCAGGCACACATCCTTTGTCTTCTTATTTGGAAAGTAATGACCACCCTGTCCATCAGCTCTTACACGTGCTCTAAGCCAATCAAAACCGCGTCCAGTACGCTCAGTTGATAGCAATGACATATTGCTGCAATCAGGATCATTAAGAGAAGCGATGGGGTCATCAATAGACCACTTTGTTCTTTTTGAAGCATATCCACTAGGCCCCAGGTAATGAACATGTTCATTATGTTTCTGACTTTCTTTTGCCTTTTCGCTTATTTCCTGTTTAATATAGATATAAAAGTTTCATGTCAGTCAAAATTAGTTAATTCAGATGAATATAAAAAAGATGACAATGATGAAGAAGAATGTGATGCTGGTGAAGAAACACCAAAGGTATCTCATGGAGCAGCCAAATCTATGAAATCAACATATCAGTTGCTGACTCCTTCTGTAAAGGTATGTGCTTAGTTCTTTGTTTGACTTCAATTTCTACATTGTTGACAGATCACTTATATATACTTGCCTCAGTGGACATAATTCATAACAACATTCATCAGTCACAATTTATGTTTTGTTATCAATTGTGCATGATAAAAGGTTGCTGATCAAAGTCTATAATGCCATAGGTTCACTAGCAATTTATTAACTGAATTAATTCGAGAAAATGGCTGTAGTTGATACAAGCCAACAGTGCGAGAGCCTCGACCAAGAATTTTATTCGAAGAAGGGTCCTGAAAATAGCATGAATTGGATGAGAAATGAACAACACAATGCAAATGCTTATTTAGTTGTGTGACAGATATCAAGTTTAAAGTAAAAGTTGGGATATGATAAACATCTAGTCAAATGAAATCGGGCGAGAATTGAACATCGCCGATATGAGAAACAGTAGCATAATTACCATCCGGTAGTTGAAATTGTAATTGAGGAGTCATGAGTGTATAATTTTTGAACATAGATAGATCACAATATATATGATGCGTGGCACCCGAGTCAATATACCAAGGAATTTTAAAAGGAGAATAAGATTGGCCGGGAGTTATACCTGCCAAATTAACCCTGGCTGAAGCATCATCCTCATTGTCTGGAGTATTCAGTAAGGCGAGAATGTGATTATATTGTTCCGCAGTGAAAGTTGGAGTATGTGCAACAGTAACAGGCTGGACATGATGGGTTGGTGGTGCTGGAACAGGTTGGACAGTAGTAGCAACGACGTGTGGCTTTCCGTTGTGAGCCTGATGAGGGGAAGAATGATCAGAAAATCCATGGAGACGATAACAATGCTCCTTTGTGTGACCATGACAATGGTCGCAAAATGGCCTCTGCCTTTTTGTTGAAGAACGAAAATGCTGAGAATTACCATAAACCTGTAGATCAACAGATTCTACGAGTGGAGCAATACTGTTGTTGATGATCTCCTGCATTTCCTCTTGTTTGACGAGGTTAAACATTCTTTCTGCAGTAGGAATCGTTTCAAGGAAAAGGATTTGGCTCCGGATTGGAGCAAACTTATCATGTAGACCTTGTAAGAACTCCGTTGCACGATGTCGTGCATGTTGTTCAAGTAAAAACTTGCTAGCTCCGCAAATACATGTCTCAGGTGGGTTAAGAGAGTCCAATTCATCCCACAATATCTTCATTGAGTGTAAAAAACAATGACTGACTTTTCATCCTGTTTCAAGTTAGAAATTGCAGTTTTCAATTGAAACAATTTAGGAGCATTTACTTGAGAGAACCTGACATGTAAGTCCTTCCATATAGTGAAGGCAGAGTTAGCATACAAGCATGATGATCGAATATCTGGTTCGCACGAGTTCGTAATCCAGCTGACCATGAGATCATCACATCGTTTCCAACAAGCCTTTTTTGCCGGGTCTTTTGGTGGAGGTAAAGAGCCATCAACAAAGGCAAGTTTGCCCTTCGCATTCAATGCCTTGGTGATACCGCGAGCCCAGCTTGGATAAGACAACATTCACCATTGAGAAGGGGAGAGTAAAACACAGCAGTTGGGTTGTCACTAGGATGGATAAGATATGGATCAATCTGCTTAAATGTTGAAAATACAGATTCTGGAGATTTTTCTGGAGTTGCAGTGATTTTAGGATCACCATTAGCATTTTCAGAATGATGGGGAGATGTGGGAGGAGACGCCATCGTTTTTTTGCTAAGATGATTTAAGAGAGATGACACAGGTTTAATCTAATACCATGTGAAATAATAAAACTGAAATTGTTATTGATTATTGAACTATTACAACTGAGCTGCTTATATAGCATAAAAATGATACATTCATGGAGAGATTGCAGCAGTAGTTAAGATATGAGAGCAAATCCCTCTAACACTAATTTGTAAGCTATAAATCAGGGATATTAAATTATGTACAACTGTTATACTAATTGCTAGCTATAGTTTAGGGATCCTATATTGTTTACATGATATAGTATAGCTAACATGTAGTTTGATCTTTGTAACTGTGTAGATATTGGGCTATATATAAAGCCCCACTTAGTTTCATTTTGTCCGATGGGATGCACAATATAGTCTTTTTTGAGATATTCAGTAGAAACTTAATTTTTCATTTACTCTTCTTCTTTCTTTCTTTGATTTTTAATTCAACAAACATATATGACCTAAATAAATATATAAAAGTTACTAGTTGGCAACATGGGACCCGTGCCCCCGAGATTAAAAATAATATCAAGTTATTATATACATAAAATTAAATTTTATAATATGTGCAAAACACGCATTGAAAATAATAAATAAATTTTGTTAAATTATGTAGTTAAAAGAAATTGAAGCAAGTGTATTATGAAATTCCACCGCATATTTTTTTTACTGATATGACTTATAAATCTAGTTATGGTTCTAGTTAGTAAAAATATAAATTTTCATTTAATCTTATTCTTTCTTCTTTGATTCTTAGTTTATCAAATATCTATGATTTATGTAAATATATAAAAGTTACTAGTTGGCAACCCGTGCGAGCGAAGCACGAGACCTGGGACCGAGATTGAAAATAATATCATTTATTATATACCTAAAATTAAATCTTATAATCCGTGCGAAACACGGAATTGAAATATAATAAATAAATGTTGTTAAATTATGTAGTTAAAAGAAATTGAAGCAAGTGTAATTATGAAATTCCACCGTATAGTTCTCTCCTTTACTAATGTGACTTATAAATCTAGTTCTAGTTCTAGTTATACACCTAATCATTTTACTTGTTATATAAATCTAACATATTATCTTTTACTAATACGGTTATTTATAAGTAAATCGACGCTTAGATGAATACTAACAGATAGAAATTAAAGTGAAAATAAAGTCCGCATGGAGAGTAGAAGTAAATTCTGTTAGTTGGAATTTAATTATATAAATGTACAAATAATTTTATAATTTTTTAGTGATTACCAAGATTTGGTACTTTTGTATTATAGAACATGATTTTACTTATTATTATAAATAGTTGATAATCCGTGCATATCAGATTAAAAATATCAAATTAGTATTTGTAGTGCGAAACAAAAATCAAAATTAATATATTAATATGAAATATTAAATAGGTATTTGCAAAGAATAATTATGTAGTTAAAAAAAATGGAATCAAATATGAAATTTTCCAGTATAATTTTAGTCTTGCATTGCATTATTTGTTATAGAAATCTAACATATTAGTTTTGTTTGTGTGAAACGAATTGTATATTATAGATAATTTAATATTAATTAATATTATTTGATAATTATCTTATTATTGGCTTTTTCAATATAGTTTATTTAATATTACTTAATTATTGATAAAAAAATATCTTTTAAATTAAAAGTTAATAGACGCTTGCATGAACACTAATTAATAGAAAACAAAATTTAGAGAGAATATAAGTCAATTTGTATTATTAGATGGGTATCAAAATTTGTTAGTTTGGTACCAAAGTTTCGCTTATTAATAAAGTTTTATATATTTTCATTTCTATTTTGTATAATTTTATTAAAATTCTATATAAATAATTAAACATTAAATAATGATTATATAATTATAATTTCATTGGCTAGAATTTCAAGTTCGGTACAAATATTATCAGTAGTATATGATTGATGAGATTTTATTTATAAATAATAATGTAAATATTTGTTGTTGGTGAGTGAGATGAAACTGAAAACTTATATGTATCTTTATAAATAATATAAATGTTTGTTGTTAACGGGATTCGAACCCGAGAACTTATTTGTATCTTCATAAATAATAATATAAATGTTTGTTGTTGACGAGATTTCGAACCTGAGAACTTATGTAGTGTATTTATTTAGTATTTGGATCTAACGACTCTGATTATTTGACGAAGAAGATCTGACAATCGAGATAAAAAGAGTTAACCAAATTACAAATTATACTCCATTTCGGTTATTATAGTATAACTAGCATAATAACCCGTGCGAGGCACGGGTTATTTTCTAGAGTTTTTTTATGCATGCAATTATAATGTTTTTAGTTATATTCTTATTTGTAATGTTGTATAATGTCTAACATATTTATGTGTGTATCATTTTCATACAAGACATTACTAAATTACACAACATTTCCAATATAGCTCATTAAGAAATATATATATATATATATTCTTGTTTGTGTTGTATAATTGTATTTAATGAATGAATATAAACAGAGTAGTCAGTGTACGTTTAAAATGAAACATATAAACTTAATATGTAGAATGTCGTTGGTATGTTTACAAAGAAAAAGTTAAAAATTAACATATATGTTGAATACAGAGTTAACCAAAAATTTTGAATTTTATTTAAATAAACTATATAACTGGTTTATATTATTATTGAGTTCTCTATTAACTTACAATTAAATTACTCAATTTAAAAAAAAATGAATAACTGAATTCATAATTACTTGCAATCATAATATAAATATATAAATATATAGAATTTACACTACTGTTAATATAAAAGTTGATTTTAATGAAAAATGTTAGTTTTTGAAATTTAACGTATGTATGTTTGGAAAAATGTTAGTTTTTTACACTATTCTTAACAAAATAAGATTAAGTTATATGTGTCTATATTAGCATGTGAATTATTGTATGTTACATTTCTTAGGAAATTACGATGATTTCAATTATTTATATGCTAAATATCTGATTTATGTATATGTATAATCATTATTAATATCTAGTGAGACAATTAATTACTTAAATAACATGTATTTATAATTATTCAAAAATTAAAATTATGTAATAAATAAATTGTAATAATTTATATATGGTATTCACATTATCACTTACAAACAATCCATATCTTTTTTTACGCGACCGAGTATCAATTATGTAACATAAAAATAAATTATATATTGTAAGACTTATTATTGATGTTCATGATTTTTTTCAAGAATTTGAAGGAAAAATTGTAATTATATTGTTATTTAAACTATTTTTAAGTTTCTTTCATTACAACTCTAATATTTCTTCATATAATAATTTGATATTAAATTGTATACTATTCTCTTAAAATTAAATATTTTTCAATTCGATAAAGTTTTATAAATATTAGTTGAAATGGTTAATTCCTTCAAATTATTGAACAATATATGTTTTTTAAATAATATAAAATGTATTGAATTAAATGCTACAATATAGTATACACATAACTTTTATTTGAATATTTCAAAATATTAAAATAATTCAAAATATTTGTACAATATTATCTTGATCGATAAATATTGTTTATCTAAAAGAATTCTTTTTAAAATGCTAGTTTTTTTAAAGTGAAAAATGAAAAATAAATCGATTTAATATATTCATCGTAGTTTTAACAAATCTCGTGAGATCTCATACAAATTTCAAATATTTTTAAAATCGAGACAAGTCCCAAAATACTATTGCGCTACTAGTGAAGCTAGTAATTTTAATACAAATAATCAATTGACTTGTACCTATAAATACCTCAAACACATTAATTTATATTAATATAAGATATCAAAAAATTTCACATTATTGGTAAGATATTCTCGTCGAACTTGTAATTTAAATTTACTAAACGTAGAATGTGATAATGTTTTTCTCCTAGTCATGTAGTCAAATTTCGAGTATTTTTGGACAATGGGCCAAATTCTGATTTCAAATTCAAAATAAACTAAAATTCATTGACTCATTATAATTCGAACTTATCTAAATATTTAATATCAATCTAGATTATTTATATATAGGTGATTCTATTTTCAATATTTTCTTTAAAAAGTATATAAGTACATTTTAATTACTTTTTATAATAAAAAATATGTTAAAAATATATGAGATATATTTTCAAACTAAAAAATAATAATAAATAAGATAATAATCCATTTATGTAATATGTCTAACTTTATATATGAAATTCAGTTTTTTAAAATTAATTGTACAAATATTCAAGTAACTATCATTTTTTTTGCGGAATTCAAGTAGCTATCTTTAAATTTAAATAAAATATTCCTTTAGCACACTTATATATTAGGTGTATCATAAAAAGCATATGTGACAATATGGTGTAGTGGTACGAGATTGTATAGAAGAATGAAGCAACTCGAGTTCGATTCCCACAAAATATTAAAAACAGGTGTAGTTTAGTCTTTTCAATGAGACTTTTTAATCTCAAAATATTATTCCCTTGTTGTGCTATTATATATAGAAGAGATATAATATAATCTCTGCTATCTATGCTATAATAAACGGAATAAAGTATAATTTGGTTCAACGGTTATTCCCTAATTTTGGTTATTAAGAAAATATATAAATAGTGTTATATATTCGCTAAAGTACTGAATTATTAAACTATTACACACATACTCTACTTTTCCTACTAAACTACAACCGCACCTTATCATATCATTAAAAAATTTGTATTATATATCCGCTAAATTACTAAATTGTTAAACTACTAGATATAGTATACTTATTCTACTAAACTACGACCACATGTTATCGTATTTTTTTTATAAATTTATTACTCCCTCCGTCCCTTTCGATTGTTTACATTTTTGACAGAGTGCCTGACACGCATTTTGAGGTGCATATAAAGTATAGTTATGTAATTTTTTTTTTACAATTTTGTTTTTCTGAATAAAAATTAAAACATTAAACTTTTATTCGGAAAACAAATTTATAAAAATAAGTTACATAACTATACTTTTTATGCACCTTAAAATGCATGCCGGACACATATTCAGAAATGTAAACAATTGGAAGATACCGAGAGAGTATTATTATATATCTATATAAATATTTTTAAATTATAATATGAAAGGATAAAAAAAATTCTTAAATATTAACGGAACCGTGCGCTTAAGCTATTATACATAATATAGGAACATAGTATAGATAGATATGGATTCCACCCTAGCAAACCACTTTACAAAATTAGGTACAAAAACTGCTACGGGTTTAACATGTATCATGAAACAACTATTAAAATTGCAGCAAGTGCTCATTACCCCATGTAACTGTACATTTCGACGAAAATAGAGTAAAAAAGTTTAGCACTGCTGCAGGCCTTATAATAAGGACATTGATACATGCAGAGGTGCAATTTGCATATCAGAGGACATAGGAGCACATAAAGCGCCATGTGTGTCATAATGCCTCTTGTCCATATGAATGTTTAAAAACCAAATGAATTAAGCCATGGTAATAAACTAATGATTCAGAACTAGGATGATGGCAGATAAAATCTTGTTCAATTAACGGTATCAGAAGATTTTTTTCTTATTCTTTTTTTTTTCTTTTCTGTTCTTTTTCTTTGTTTTTTCCGTCCTTCTTTGTTTGTTTTTCGTAGGTTTTATCCTTCTTCAAAGATGAGTCATCTCCTAGATTTTACGGAAGTGTTGACACGTGTCTAGAGATTATACATAGGTGAGGCGATGATGATGAGACGTAGGGACAAGTGCCATAATTTTCATATTTTCGGGAATGACTAAGACGAAGCAGGTGACAAGTAGGTAATGAACGGGATGCGTGAAGATGGATCGGAGCGGGAGGATATGAGAATTTCTGCCGTAGGGTAAATTCCCGTAAGGAGAAGGGCCGGACGCTCTAAGTCACTTAGCCGTAGGCCGTAGACCGTAGGGAATTTGCAAGACCATCATAGGACATATAAATAGATTGAGACATGGTAATGTATGCTATTAATTTTTAGCCACTTCCTTCCTCAAATCTGTAGTCTTAGCTATCATTGCTCCAACTCCAGCTAAAATAATAATTGCCAGAGGTAATCTGGTAAGCTAGGAAGATTGGGTGCGGGTGCGGTGGTGCGCGGTGCGGGGATACGAGAATTCGGCAAATTCAAAAATATGGGGATTCGGGTGCGGCGGGATACGACAAATATTTAAAATAATATTTATATATTTACTATAAATATAGTCAAAGAGTCACATTTTAATTAAATAAAGTAGTTAAATAAGTAAGTTCATTATCCTAAATAACCGAATACATTTTTAAATTATTTATTTGAAAAAGAATTATTTGATTATATTTAACGTATTATTATTTACTCAAATTTAATATATAAGAGTTCATTATTAATAAGAGCCAATTAAAGAAAAAATCAAATAAGTTTACAAAAAAAGAATACTTGGGTCCGAGAAAGACACAACACAATAGTTAAACACGCTGAGACAAATTATACATACGTGACTATACATACACGCTATACATATAAAAATGATAAACACACATGGAAGGAAGATGAAGGTTGATAACAGATAACAAGGATTAGAAGATGGAGATGAAGACACGGCGATGATTAATTCGCCTCAGTAGTCTTTCCTCTCTTCCTAGTCTTTCAATTGGGCAACTAAAGTCGGTCCAAAAATTACAATATATGCCACTCCCGCACCCCAACCCGCACCTCCACGAATCTGATCTGTGAAATACGGCGATACGCCACGGCGGCGTACCCCGTGCGTTTCCCGCCGCACCCCAACGCACCGCCGCACCCGAACATATTCGGTGCGCAGTACGCCAGGGAGGTGCCGCACCCCTGCTTTCCTGTAAGCCCCGGTTCTCATATGTTTAAAATTTCTGTAACTCTATATAGAAGCTGGTATTCGATTCCTTGCACTTAACAGACTCCAACATTAGACTTCTGGAATTAGCACAAAGAAAGGAAAAAAAAATAGACTTCTGCCCACAAAGATATAAGACGGCGGGGAAGGCTATCAGGCTTAGCGTGCATCACTTATGCAACTAGTGAGAGCATGAATGCTTAACATGGGAAATATATGTTCAGATCAATTGAGAAAGAGTCTTAATTAGTTTTGACATAATAGATCAATGCTAATAATGCTGAGAATTGCAGAAGGATTCCCATCAAAGTAAAAGATTTTTCCTAATTAAAATTTCCCTGTCTTTGCACAAGATAGAACTGGGAATGATCTTGATGATGCTAGCAAATCGACAATGGAACGTGCCTCATCAGCCGCTTCTCAAATTCCAAGCTCCAACCTTTGCATATAAGTACCTTTCACCCACACATTCTAATAACATTTCTCATTGATTCTTGAAACAAGCACCAAACAAGCTCCAAGTAATAGCCTACCTATGATGACCAATTCTGTTTCAGAGACTTTTTATACTTTGATGTAAATATTTTGTTGTACATGAAGATGTCAAATTGTTTATATATGCGGTTCACCATGATTCAGATGGTATGAACCACTGCAAATTTGGACATTTTATACTCCATATCTACAAATCAACAGGACCTTCAGAAAAGAAGATGAAATATGTCAGAACTTGGAGCCAGCTGTCATAAACAACTTTTCTTGTGGCACAAACTTTACACTAAGAAAAAACAGTTTTAAGACTGTGTCATGACACAGTATGTTGTATCTAAAATTATAATAATCATAGAAAATTTATAGTACATTCAATAGTGTTCCATTAAATTATAGTTAAACATCATAGAAAATTTGTAATAGTCTAAAGGTAGCTTGCATGGCTTAGTTTTATGGCTGCCCCACAAAACATTCCATTAAACATCAAGATAAGATATTAAGGATGCTAGAAAACATAAAGAAACATGCATGATGAAAAATATATGAAGAGTGACGGCAATCCAGATAAGCATTTGAAACTTTTGCACCAGCTGTTTATGACTTGCATGTAATGAATCTACTCCTTGCTTTCCTTAATCATATTGTTATATACTCTATTAAAGTATGCTGGCATCACAAAGAATGTCACTGCTCCTCTATGTGTTATCTTGTCCATTAACAATTGTAGTTCTTCTTCACACATAATCACAACTTCACCTTATTATGTTTTTGTCCAAGGTGCTACAAGCTTCAATGCTAGATCATACAAGCGCACATACATACTTAAAATGACATTTTCCTAGGTTTTGGGAGAGTCGGTAACGTTACAATTTTACTCTGTTAAAAACTGCCCAGCTTCTGGTTTTTCAGCAAGTTATAAGAACATGAACATTTTTCTGACATGATTAAAGAGTATTTAGACGAGAAGGCGATATTTTAATCTCCAATGCTCTGTTAAACCATTAAGTGTAATTGCTTAATAATCCACACAGATCATGCTACCAACAAATACCTTCAACACAGTTTTCAGTTGGTTAGTTACCCTCTGTTGAAATCGAATATGCCATCAATTTCAGCTAACTACCATTACCTGAACTTTTTGTTGTTCTATAACAAACTTTACAAAAAAAAAAGAAAACTTTTTGCCAGATTTCAGGACAAGTTATTGGATTTCCTATCAGCTCAACAGCATTTCCAGCTGAGATGCTTCCAGAAGGAATTTTATGTATCAGTTGCAATCAGTATTATGCATCTCCGAAATTTAGACAGAGTAAGTATCAAATAATTTATCAAACGAGATGTAAAGCAATAATTTATCAAATAATCATTTTGACTGTTAATATCAGCTATACAGTATCCTTTTATAACAATAGACTTTTCTTGGAACTGCAGACAATATAGAGTTAATGAGGAATAGGATGAACAAACTCAGTGTGCAAGTGGAGAATTTTGCAAAAGGCATTCGCAATCATGGTAAGTTATGAGCTTACCAAATGTCAAAAAACATTTGTTTTGTGGCTGGTTCTGCTTTAAAATTGAGTGCTAACATGTTCCTTGTTTTTAACTTTTGCAGTGAAAATTGGACCTAAGTTGAGTGAAATGGTGAAGGGAAAGTTGAGATTGGGAGCTAAAATTCTCCAAGTAGGGGGTGTGAAGAAAGTGTTCAGACAAAATTTCAGTGTGAGCCAAGGAGAAAAGCTATTAAAGGCTTCACAATGCTATCTATCGACAACTGCTGGTCCTATATCCGGATTATTATTTATCTCAACCGATAGAATTGCCTTCTGCAGTGAAAGATCAATCAAAGTCTCTACTTCAACCGGGGATTTGCTTCGGACTTGTTACAAGGTTTCAGTTCCATTAAACAATATAAAGAGAGCAAATGAAAGTGAAAATGTGAATGATACAGCAAAAAAGTATATAGAAGTAGTTACAAAGGATGGCTTTGAGTTTTGGTTCATGGGATTTCTTAACCATCAAAGAACTTACAAGTTTCTGCAGATGGCAGTGTATGAATCTCAATGATCACAACACAAATGTTGATTCTTCCCATGATCCATAACATGAATTTCGGTGTTATGGCCTCTGGGATTAAGCTGTAAATAGTCGAAATTGAAATGTCAGTACCTATAATTCATTTTTCTCAATGAAAATCCATCTATTTACAAATATGATATCACCGGTGCACCCTATTCTGACATCTCACTGTTCTTGTTCTTGTTGTATAAATTTGAAATTCTGAAGGTTGAATACATGCCTATTACCAAGAAAAACAATAATTTACATACCAAAAGATCACAGTATACATAAAAGCATCTGCACTTGTATTACACAAGGATTTCATACCATTCTATCCGATTCCAATTATTTTTCAAGAAAACAAGAAAAACTCACATAAATTATATCCTCGGCCTCATAACTAGGGATCAAATTTACTCTTTTAATCTTTGAAAATTTATGCCATCTGCACTATTCAAATGCCATATGTGCAATGAACAAGTTGAAGCTTTTTCCAAATAACCTTTATCAAATCTCATGCATGCAAAGATGGCCTTTATACAAAGTTTGTTAGTACTTTTTTGTTAAGGACTTTGTCCCTGCTATATTTAGTAGAACTATACCAAATATAGTACAAAGATAGAAAAAAGAAGCCAATTTGTGATTACTCAATTAATTAATTTGAGGTTTTTCTTAGCAAGTGTTAATATTAAGCATTTCTGATAACTGAGGCCTACAAAAATGGCTGATATAATTGCATAACTAATTTACCTGTACAATACTGAACACCTAGCTAACAAACAAAATATCCTGCAAATCCTCTCGAACGCACCAGATTATGGATTCTAGAATTATTACTACTAGAATCTTAACGAAGGGCAATGTAACTACAAAAAAAATGCACATTTAGCAATCTGGACCTCACTAATGACCATTATTTGGTAGGTTACTAATTACATCCCGATGAAAGACAAGCTAGCAATAAGTTGCATTGATACTCCCTTTCAGACATGCCATGTAGGTCGACTACTTCAGAAAATTTGAATTAGGCATACAGCATCAGATAAGAAAGCTACATAAGGCTTACCTTTCAATCTTCTTAGCCTTTAATTTTTGGTGTCAAAAGCAGGCTGGTCTCACAAGGCTAAAATTCCAACTCACCTTTCCACATCTGCTCTGCATCATCATAAAAAGACAAAACGATATGCTAAATATTTATTGATATAAATGCTAACCTAATTAAAAAATTAAGAGTGTATGTGAGTACTGTTTACTTGTTTTGACCAAATGGAAGATACTTTGGATTAATCCAAATTTGTTCTGAAGAAGACAGAAACAAGATGAGAAATGTGATAATTAATATGGGTGTCAATTTTGTCCCTACTATGGTTTAAGGTTCTTGCACTGTACCTTGTGCCTAAATGGTTGTAGTTCTTTACATTTCGAGAAGTCAGCTGATATGATTTTATAGAAGGTGCTAGAAGCTGCAGTGCTGAATCAAATATGAGTACAAAATTGTAGTTATATTTGTAAATAATTACTATACGTTAGTCATTAATCTCTTCCTTAATTAGAGTCTCAGTATATATGCCTAACATGTAAATGGAGAATCTATTCTGACATGTAAGAATAATTTTACTTATACTTGAAATTAGGAAACACTTTGGGATACCTATATACATTCCTTGATATATAGCTTTCTTATCATTCATTTACTCAAGAATTAGAGTGTTAAAATTCTTATGCAGGAACATATGCCACTAATGGTCTAACACTACAAGAAAAACCCAATCAGACAACACCGATTAGACAACACTCGACCAAAAAAGTGTTGCCCGAATTTTTCATACAACAGTTTTTTTGCAACCAAAAAATTGGCGTTGTCTGACGTTGATTACTACAAGCGATAAAAAAATGTTGTCTAGTAAAACAAATCAGACAAGTGTTTTCAAAATTAAGATGTTGTGTGAATGGGAAGGCTTTAGTATTACTACAACGCTTTAAAATCCATTGTCTAGTTGATGGAGACAGACAACCCTTTCTAAGGTGATGTTGTGCAAATGAGTAAAATCGTACAACGATTTTTAAAATCCATTGTCTGAAAATGATTGAGATAACGTCTTGTTTAACGGTTGTGGAAATGAGACAAGTATTTTTTTCTACTAGTTAGTTAAGCTCGAATCACACAATGTACAAATTAGGTGTTGTCTAAATGATACTTGATAGACAAGTGTTCTACATATATTATATGTCACCTATATCAGACAATAGTCTAATTCTTAAAACCGTTGTCTTTCTTACTAAATTTAAAAACGTGTTGCACAACAAAATATTCAAATAAATCGTTGTCTAGTTTATTACAATAAAAATAGTAATAATTTCAGAAAAAATAATTTCCAAACAATTCATTTTAAATTTTTTAAAAACAAAAAACTCTAATTAATTCCACTTTCATCTAGATTTAATATTTAAATTTTATATTACAAAATAGTTTAATTATCTACTTTATAATTAATAAAAAATTAATCACAAGTGCTTCAAGTTTACATTGTTAATTGTTCAATCCAAACAAGTGTTTTTCGAAAAAGCACGTTATATTAATCTACCTTATACAAGTATTTTTAAAATAAAACACTTGTAACAGTTAGACAACGGTTATCGATATTTATAATCTGTTGTAAAATATGTAATACTACAACAATCTTAAAGAAAAAACTGTTGTAGAATTCCAACAACGACATTTCCTAAAAAACACTTATGTAAAGTAACTTACCACAACATGATTTTAGAAAAAAACGTTGTCTATATTTTTACTAGTTTTAAATTTTTTTCGGAAAATTTATATGCCACCGTTAATTAATTTATACGAGTAACCAATAACTTACACTAAATTAATTTGTGTGTATTAAGATTTCAAATATACCTAATAATTACAACCTACTAATGACATAATACCGATAACGTGTATCAGATCGTTAATAACGTTAAATAATAAATATTTATGAATAAATAAGCTAAAACATGGGCACATTTTTACTACGGTTTTCTTTCTCAGACGTTGTCGTATAAAACTATGCACAACAGGCTTTTTTAAAAATACCATTGTGTGATTCAACAACGGTTTTTTTCTTGAAAACCGTTATTGACATTATTTTTAAATAACCTTTTTTGGTTATAAACCGTTGTATGAATTTGGCACTATTTATTTGGTTGATATTACATCCGACAATTGTTTTATATTAAAAACTGTTGTATGACTTTTGTTAAGACAACACATTTTAAATTTCAGACAATAATTTTTAATGCCATATATTTTTTTGACTTATTAATATATATTCCTTAAACTGTTGATGTTAATATATATTGTTTTTATTCACTTAAAAAATATTTTAAAATTTTCAAATATATCTTGCTTGAAATTATACCGAAAATGTAATTAAAGTGGTAGTTCCTAAATATTAAAAAAAATACCCCTCCCGACAACGAGACTCGCTCCTGATTTACATGATTAATTTTTAAAATGATTTTCTCGACGATGCAACCAGTGTTGCTTGTGATGAGGTGGCATGATGTGATTCGTGAAAAAACATTCACTTGGATTGTTGAGTTGGTGTAATTAGAACCGTTGATTAAAAGTAGATTTAATATCAGGCTTAAGATTTAAAAAAGTTGATCATCTAAGACAACGGTTTTTTTTCAAAAAAACTGTTGTCACAATTTATTTCAGACAAAACTTTTTCATAAAAAACCGTTGGGTGTTGCCTCTTACTAGATTTTTTTCATACCTGATGAAAAAGATAAATTTTTTTAATGATTTTTTAGAGGATCCAACCGTACGGATGTTAAGAATTACTCATTTTAGTCACATGAAAAAAGTATTAAAAAATTTGAAATTCATCTCGAATGTCAGGATTAGAAAAATCTGGTAAAAGTACCCCTCCCAACAACGAGACTCGTTCCCGATTTACATGATTAATTTTTTAAAATATTTTTTCGACGATCCAACCGTACGGATGTTAAGATATATCGATTTTAGTCATAAGAACAAATTATTAAAAAATTTGAAATTCATTTTGCATGCCACGATTAGAAAAATCTGGTAAAAGTACCCCTCCCGACAACGAGACTCGTTCCCGATTTACAGGATTAATTTTTTAAAATGATTTTTTGACGATCCAACCGTACGGATGTTAAGATATATCGATTTTAGTCATAAGAAAAAATTATTAAAAAATTTGAAATTCATTTTGCATGTCAGGATTAGAAAAATCTGGTAAAAGTACCCCTCCCGACAACGAGACTCGTTCCCGATTTACATGATTAATTTTTTAAAATGATTTTTCGACGATCCAACCGTACGGATGTTAAGATATATCGATTTTAGTCATAAGAAAAAATTATTAAAAAATTTGAAATTCATTTTGCATGTCAAGATTAGAAAAATCTAGTAAAAGTACCCCTCCCGACAACGAGACTCGTTCCCAATTTACAGGATTAATTTTTTAAAATGATTTTTCGACGATCCAACCGTACGGATGTTAAGATATATTGATTTTAGTCATAAGAAAAAAATATTAAAAAATTTGAAATTCATTTTGCATGCCAGGATTAGAAAAATACATTGGTAATGTAAAATCCGTATCACGTGTTAGGGTTTAGGATTTAAGATTTGTACTCGGTGATATTTTATTTATAATAATAACGAATTTAATTTAATTGATAAGAACAATATTTCTTTACACATAGAAGGTTTAATTAAATCAATTTGAATTTAATTTAATTTAATTTAGTCGATAACAACGATATGAACGAAATTTAATTTTTAATAATAAATATTATTAAATTAAATTGAACAAATTAATTATTTTTATTAATACATTTTGGTTCAATATAAAAGTTAGTATAACAATTTTTTACATTTTTTTATCATTATGAAAAATATACATATATGTATAATTCAAATTATTATACTCGAATATATAAATTACTAAATATATGTTTTATTTAAATATTATAATAGATTATTAAAAATATTATAATAGAATATTAATTTAGTACTGGTTAAGTTTGCTTAGGTTTACTTTCCCTCTTTCATTTCTCAATCACAATTTTCATTTCCCTCTCTTTTCAGTTGGAGCTCTCATCTTCGGACGGAGACAGGTCTCTCTCTCTCGCACACACAGTCTCTCTCTCTCGCACACACAGTCTTTCTCTCTCTCTCTCTCTCTCTCTCTCTCTCTCTCTCTCGCGCACACACAGTCTCTCTCCCTCCTCTTTCTCTCACACACTCCCCCTCTTTCTCTTTCTCTCTCTCGATCTCTCCTCTTCCTCCCTCTCTGTCTCTCTCACCCCTTCTCTCTCCCTCCCTCCTCGTCTCTTGCTTGATTTATCTTTTTATGTTATACATGCATTAGTGTATTTATTATTGTTTTTCCCTGTGTTTTAGTTTATGTAATTATTGGGTAAGATATATATGCATAGTGATTTATGCCTACCAAGTGTTTGATAATATGTGATTGTGATTTTTGTGTGAGTTTTGGACTTTGTATTTTAGTTTATGTCATTGTTGTGTAAGATATATATGTATAGTGATTTATGCATACCAAGGGTTTGATAGTATGTCACTGTGATTTTTTTGAGTTTTGGACTTTGTGTGAGATTTTGGACTTTGTGTATGATTTATGTGATATTTGTGTGAGTTTTGGACTTTGTCTGAGATTTATTTGATATTTGAGTGAGTTTTTGACTTTGTTTGTGTGAGATTTATGTGATTTTTGATTGAGTTTGTGACTATGTTTCTTTGTTTGTGACTGTGTTTCTTTGTCTGTGACTATGATTTATGTGACTTTGGTTGAGATTTATGTTTCTTTCTCTGTTTGTGTGTAGATTTATCATGGATTCAAGGAAAACAAAATATGCCTCTGCTCGTACTGACACTGCCCTTTTAAAGGCATTAAAGAAGAACAAGTCAGCCTCAATGACCGAAACACCAGTGCAGCCCTCTCAAAGTAATTCATCCCTTGTGTCTGTTAAAGGGAAGGCCATTTCCAGCAATTTACAAAATCAAATATCCAAGAAAAGGAAACATGGGAGTCAAGCAGTGGCTGAGAAAAAAGAGGGACTTAAACTCTTGAAACACGGAGCTGTGACAATGCATAGGATTGTACGACGTAAGATCCTGGGCATCAAGCTCCCGGTGCCTTTCAATGCAAAGGGTGAGCCCTACGGTGATGCGGGAACTGAAATGCAGTCTTACATTGGAGTTCTTGCAAGAACTAAAGTCGCAGTATGGTATGATTCATGGATACGTATTTCAAAAGAAAGAAATAATAAAATATAGGATTGTGTGCAGGTAACATTAATTGCCCTTACTAGTACTTAAGTACACATTGTTGCCTACCACCTAACTTGCACTTAAGTAACAATTCTTAAGAATGTAGATGGCATTTGATGTGCCGCTAACAGCAAGGAAGATGGTGTTGAAGTCAGTGTGCCAGAAGTGGAGGGAGTTTAAAAGTCGATTAAAAACTGAATACATCCTTCCTTACTGGGATCAACTTGAGTTGTTGGAGTCTCCTCCAGCTGACTACTCATATATAGAGAAAGCACATTGGGATATGTTTATTTCTGATCATCTCTCTATTGAGTTTATTGTGAGTTTTTGACTTTATTTGTTTTTAAAGTTCTTACAAGTTACATTAGGCTTTGTTGCTAATTTTTTAACTATCTGTTATGTGAAAAAAAAGATCCACACTACGCAGAAAAAAGAAGGGAGCTGAATGAATACCCTCACTGCATCTCTTGCAAGGGTTATGCTAACCTTGAACAAGAAATGGTTAGTAATATACACTCTTTGATTTTTTACAAGAGTCATATTCAAACGGGTTGATGTTTCTTAATTTTGATATCTCGAACATGGTTATTCATGGAGTCGCAAAGCAATCCTCAAATGGAGATAGATCGGTCAGCTACCTGGGTTCGTGCGTGACAGGATAAAGATGGAAACTATAAGGATCCTAAAGTTAAAGAGATTGTTGAAGAGATTGTAAGTTATTCATTTACCTTTTAATTAAATTTCCACATTACCAAAATATTTGTGGTCACCCTTTGATTTTTGGTTAAATTTTCAGGCGGTTATGAAACGGAGAATCAGTGAATGGTGACACCACTGTATTATTTCTGTAGTTTCTTGTTTAAGTATATACGGTTTCTCTGACACGGTGCCACCACTGTATTATTTCTTCTAGTCAATTGCATTGGGAGACGAGAGAACAGGTCTAGTTGTGGATTACATTATGAAGGTAAGTAAGCGTGAATCATTTTGTTTTATATACATGCATAGATTAACCAAGATATCAAGAACTAGACATTGGACTCAAACTGTATTCAATCACTGACTAGACTGCTGTTTGGTTAGTGACTGAACTAATGACTTCTATGCTAACAGTTACGAGAAATTATAGCAACCATTGCTAGTTTCCAGAAAACAGTTTGTAGAGCCGTGTTTAAGGGTTTTTGAAACTATTTTTAGGTAATCAGCTAGCTACAAAGCAGCTGAACTATTTACGAAAAAAGAAGCATAATTATGGATTACTTTACAAATCTATGTGCCCTGGTTTACAAATTGCCTTTTGTATATGTTTGTGGCCTCCTTTTATTTGGAAATTTTGAGAATCTAGCATGTAGTTTGTCAATCTTATTTTAAGTGAATTTTATGTGTACTTCGACTTTCTCTACAGATTGTCGGGATAGATGATTTGAAAAAGGAGGTTGACAAAAGAGGAAAAGATGAAGATGTTACAAGCAGGACCTCCCAATCTTCACCAAGATCAACTGCGAGGAAAGGTGGTATCTTTAGAAAGCAGGACATTGACAGTCTCTTCATGGAAGTGAGCCAGGTGACACTATGGGCATTTGTTTATTTTCTATTATGTCTTGGTTTGATTTCACTTTATATTAAGAGATCCAGTTCTTTGTTTTTCTTATAATGTAGGAAGGAAAAGAATATTAACTTAAGAGTGGTTGTCGATTTATTTTGAAGATTGTTTGTTTTCTCCAGATTGGGAAATTGCCTATCACATGCTGTGATGATATTGCAAGGACAACATAGCTCTTGCGGAAGACGTGAAGAGAAGCTGAAAAGGCCAAGTGAGCTCTGAGTAGCCAACATCAAATCCTTGTAGACTCTATATTTTCTTTAATTTGTAGTAGAAATCTTACACTCATGAAAGCAGTGATATCAATATGCTTTTAGCTTTTGTATAACTATGTTGTTGTGATTTCCGATCACGGATTAACTTTAGAACTTTTTTTTAGATTTGCAAAGTTAATTTCATTTGATTACTTGTTATATTTTGTGTAAGACAACGCTTTTAAGAACCAAGCTTCATTAAAATATCATGTCTTTAATACTAAAACAATGCTTTCGAACACAAAACTTCGGTGCAAAATTAACTCTCACAACACTAGTAAACCATTGTCTATATAATATTAAGATATTGTATCAAAGGTATTCATGCAATACATTTGGACAAATAAACAGTTGTATGTATCTGATCATGCCATACATTAAAATCCAAAACTGTTGTGTGTAGAAATTTATTACAAGAGTTCTACGAGCTCAATTTCATTTTTGTTGTCTATCTGAATACACAACAAAGTTTATACAACAATAAGTGTTGTAGGATTGGTTTTAATGTTATACCTTACACAACGGTTTTCTGAGTTTGTGAGAACCCTTGAGTAATGTCGCTTGTTACGACGAAAACAAGCAAAAAACGTTGTCTTTTTTGGATGTAATACAACGGGCTTAATCCATAATCATTGTCTGTATAATCTCAGACAATGTTTTTTAGCCGTTGTCTGATCCAACTAACAGACGGCGGCTCAATAGTCAACGGAAAAATACGGTATGAGACAACGGACATAAACCGTTGTTGAAGCTTGTTTTCCTTGTAGTGTAACTTACCCAGCTTACTAAAGATTACAAAAGACTTTATAGATGAAATCAATAATCTTTTTATCTATTTAGTCGATCAATTATGTACACTGTATTGTCAAAATTTGATATTTAGTGACCATAAGATTTCCACAAGGACAGACCATAACGTACTCATCCATTCCTTCCCTTTGCTTCAATTTCTTCCATGATCTCCTTTGGCAAAGGTATCTGCAAAACCAGACTTCATGATCCCGGGTATCCATCTCTTGTATCCCTGGCCTTCAATCCTAGTTGTTCCTTCGCAAACTATTACGTTCATGGCATCTTTTGCAGATCCACCAGGAACCTAGGAAAAACCCTGGATAGGAACCCATATGGACTGCTTTATTGGCAAATATATATTAGATTTCTTTGAATTCATTTCTCTAGATGAATGATAAGATTATATGTAGGCTGGAGTTTTGAAGTTATGGTCATTTATAAAGAAGTTGTAGGCTGGAGTTTGGTAGCTATGGTGATTTATAAACAAGAGAGTTAAGCTATGGTGATTTATAAATGGTATTTATAAAGAAGAGTTATGATTTATAAAGAAGCTGCAGCGGTTTTCTTTTTTAATATAATATAATTGTATGGATATAAAATCTATACTATACTGTTATAAGCTGTTTAGTTTGTTCCACCTTCATATAAAAAATATGTTAACCCCTTCCAAAATTAAGCCTTAAACAAATATAATTCTATAAAAAAGAAATCAAGTATTTAAGATAACTACAAAATCTATGAATTCTGATCCAAATTAATATCTGATGTCACTCAAATTTTTTCTTAACTCTTTTGTTGGAAATCAAACACTTCCAAAATTAATTTTAGTAATTCAAATTATAATTTAATAATATAATTAATAAATCAAAAAAATATTTAAAAGTATTTAAAAAAAATTAATTTATCTAATCATGTTATACTATTATAAGTAAAATATGGTTTCATTAAAAATAAAAATTAAATTCTAGGGCTACAGAGTAGTCTAACTCAAAGTATGCATCTCCCTCTAGGCAAAAACACTTTTCATTCATTCTGCACACTAAAAATATATATAAATAATTTAAAAAATATCATTTACCTATTCCATTGGCCATTTATATCAAAAATAATATCATAAATTAATTAATAAATATGAAAAAAATAAGATTAAATAATTTATATTAAAATTATTATCTTAAATTTCAAAAACTTATTTATTTTATTTCATAATTCACCTTTTATAATAAAAAGTAAATATAATAATATGGTTTCATTAAAAATAATAATAAATTTCTACGCTACAGAGTAGTCTGGCTCAAAGTATGATTTTTCCTCTCAGATGAACACTTTTCGTTCATCTTGCAGATTAAAAATATATTTAAATAATTTAAAAAATGTCATATCTATTCCATTGGCCATTTATATCAAAAATAATATCATAAATTAAATAATAAATATGAAAAAAATAAGATTAAATAATTTATTTTATATAAGATTATCAAAAATAAGATTAAATAATATCATAAATTTCAAAAACTTACTTATTTTATTTCATAATTTACTTTTATAATAAAAAGTAAATATAATAATATATATTCTAAATCTTAATATTTTAAATTATTCGAATTTCAATCGGTCAAAAGTATAATATAAAAAATAGGTATCATTAATTTCAATAATACATATTTATTATATTTTATTTAATTATCTTTTATAATTTTTTTATTTTAAAAAGAATTATTATATAAATAATAATATTATGTTATAATTAGCCCGCGCATCTTCCTAAAACAGTTGTTAACACTTTTCAAAATAAAATTAAAATAAATATATTTTATTTAAAAAAAATAAATCATGTATTTGATATATTACGAACTCTTTGAATAATAATCCTACTTGATTTCTTATCGCACTCAACTTTTTTTCAACTTTTTACAAACACTTCCAAAATTAATTTTAATAATTAAAATTTAAAAATAACAATTTATTAACAAGTCAAGAACATATTAAAAAAAATATTTATCAGATCATCTGCATACACCAAATCAACCGCATATATTGCTCCGCTAAGCGCCCACGGGCCGAGGACTTTTTATTATTTTAACTATTTCAAATTTGAATCCGTCAATAACATGATATATAAATTATTAACTTTGTCATGAATTTCAGTAATACATGTTTATTATCTGCTATAATTTAATTTTATATAATAAAAAATAATAAAATAATAAATTTTATAATCATAATTAACAGAATTTTAAATGCTGAAATTTTGTTATGTCGTTTTTGAATAGCATAATTTTAGAATTTGATGGTTGTTTGGAAATTAACAGAATTTCAAATACTCAAATTCAAATTCCACCATAGTTTATTAACTAACTAAATTATTTGAAATTTTTCATTAAAATATTTAATAAATTTTAAGAGAGTATGTTTTTTTCTAAATTATTTAATTAATAACTATCAATATTTATCTAGCCATCTTTAAAAATGGAAAGTCATCTTTGAAGATTTAATTTGACCATTACTACCTCTTTTGTTAGCATTCGATGCTTTATTTTTTTAATTTTTTCAAAAAAAAATTCAAAAATCTAACAAAATGAAATAAAACAAATACAAAATAACACACTAATATATTTATTCCCCAAACTCACCTTCATGAATTGTCACATCAATCTCCATATAAAAAACTCTACCCTCTCACAAAAAAAAACTTAAATAATGGTTTGAGTTATGAAAGCTCTGATTATCATACATGCATATGTTTAGATTCATCCAGCTGTCATGTCTATAAACAGTAACTGATTTCAAGTTTAGAAATCAGAACTAAAAATAATTGGGAATCACATTCATGGGTGCTATTTTGTTTACTATTTATCTAACACAAATAAATATGATCTTTTTGTATATAAAATTAGAATAAATTGCAACTTTCTAGATATATTATTCTACTACTATCAAAGCAACTCACGGAGAGTTTTTCTACTCCATATTTATTTTTGCTGCTCATATAAAACTAATGCATGATATATAACTACCTGTATTGTGGAAATCCACTCATTCTTCTATACAACCTTATACCTCTACAGCATATTGTTACATATGTTTTTTTATCATACATATGTAAATGTGCTAAATAAATGTTTTATTTAACTTTAAATATAGCTACTTGAATTCGGAAATAAATGATAGTTACTTGAATATATGTACAATTAATTTTAAAGAACTGAATCTCAGATCTAAAGTTAGGCATAGTAAATAAATAGATTATTATCTTATTTATTATTATTTTTTAGTTTGAAAATATATCTCATATATTTTTTAACATATTTTTTATTATAAAAAGTAATTAAAATGTACATATATAATTTTTAAAGAAAATAATGAAAATAGAATCGCCTATATATAAATAATCGATTGATATTAAATATTTAGATAAGTTCGAATTATAAGGAGTCGATGAATTTTAGTTTATTTTCAATTTGAAATAAGAATTTGACCCATTGTTCAAAAAGTACTCCAAATTTGACTACATGAGTAGCCCAAAAACATTGTCACATTCCAAGTTAGACCAGAATATCTTACCAATATTGTGAAATTTTTTAATATCTTATATTAATATAAATGAATGTGTTTGAGGTATTTATAGGATCGGGTCAATTGATTATTTTTATTAAAATTACTAACTTCGCTGGTAGCTCATTAGTGTTTCGGGACTTGTCGTGATTTTAAAAATATTTTAAATTTGATATGAGATCTCATGAGATTTGTTAAAACTATGATGATATATTAAATTGATTTATTTTTTATTTTTCACTTTTATAAAACTAGCATTTAAAAAAAATTCTTTTAGATAAACAATATTTATTGATCAAAATAATATTGTACAAATATTTTGAATTATTTTAATATTTTAAATTATTCAAATACAAGTTATATTTATACTAAATTTTAGCATTTGATTCAATACATTTTATACTATTTCAAAAAAATATTGTTCAATAATTTGAAGAAATTAACCAGTTCAACTAATATTTATAAAACTTTATCGAATTGAAAATTATTTAATTTTAGGAGAATAGTATACAATATTATAAAATTATTATATGAAGAAATATTAGAGTTGTAATGAAAGAAATTTAAAAATAGTTTAAATAACAATATAATTACAATTTTTCTTTCAAATTCTTGAAAAAATCACGAACATCAATAATAAGTCTTACAATATATAATTTATATATATGTTACATGATTGATACTCGGTCGCTTAAAAAACAGATATAGCAGATATGTACTGTTCTCACTCATAATATGAATACCATATATAAATTATTGTAATTTATTTATTACATAATTTTAATTTTTGAATAATTATAAATACATGTTATTTAAGTATTCAATGGCCTGACTGGATATTAATAATGATTATGCATGTACATAAATCAGATATTTAGCATATAAATAATTGAAACTATGGTAATTTCCTAAGAAATCTAACATATGATAATTCACATGCTAAATACACACATATAACTTAATCTTATTTTGTTAAAAGTGGTGTAAAAAATAATATTTTTCCAAACATACATAAGTTAAATTTCAAAACCTAACATTTTTCATTAAAATCAACTTTTATATTAACAGTAGTGTAAATTTTATATTATTTTATATAATGATTGCAAGTAATTCTGAATTCAGTTATTCATTTTTTTATCTTTTTAAATTGAGTAAGTTAAATGTAAGTTAGTAGATAATTCAGTAATAATATAGACCAATTATATAGTTTATTTAAATAAAATTCAAAATTTTTGGTCAACTCTGTATTCAACATATATATGTTCATTTTTAACTTTTTCTTTCTAAACATAACAACAACATTCCACATATTAAGTTTATTTGTCTCTCGCTTTTGGCATAGCGGGCCCCCAGCGGGAGGCTCGCACATCTACAGGAAGGCGGTGTCCGTGGTCAGAGAACTCCAGGGGTATGCCTAGACTGAATGCCTCCTCCAGTAGTCAATGAGTGTCCTCATTGGGGATGTGGGGTAAAATCTGGTGTGTACTTTGGGAGCTCTGTCTCTGTAGTCAACGGGTGTCCTCGTTGGGAGACTTCAGAGTATCCTGCACTTTGCACCCAAAAGTTTGGTAGGGGCTCCTTATCGGGGGGCAAGGATGCGTCCAACATTTGGGGTGAACCACGGCTATACCTGTGTCCGCGGACTAGAGAAACAACTGGTAGCGAAGGGTTATTTTTGGCCACGGAGATGCCTTATCCGTGAAGTCTCGAAGCTACGGACGAGCCTTGGGCCTTTGTGGATGGGCATCATCGGTGGACATTCCTAAAGCTAGTAGAAGACGGTTTCCAGTTGGTTTCCCATTGGGCCTCGGGATAACAGATCTAAGCCCATTAGGTTTCTCGTTCCCTAAGAACTACGTTGGCTTGATTCCCTATAAATAGGGATACATAGGCAAATTGGAAGACGTCAGAAGCGAGAGCGCAAAGGAGCCACCACTAACCCTAAGCAATCTCAGCCACCAATAACCACCACCACCAAACACTGTTCACGTTTCCGACGAATAACCACCGTCATAGATCTTGTTCCCGGCTACGAACCTCAGGCTTTGTTGCTTCCAAATTCCTCCGTCAACAAATTGGCGCCAGAAGGAGGGGCTAATCAAGATCTGCATCTAGGAGGAAGGATGTCTCAATATCATGATAGAAGTTTTTATGATGGAAGCTCCGAAGAAAAATCTGATCATGGCTATGAACGCCATGAACCTTACGTCCCACCAATGACTGATCGCCTTACTCCAGATGTTAAGGGACAGCCGCTTGTGCTTATCAGCAATGCTGACTTGTTAGAACAACTGTATCGCATGGAAGATGCCCTAAACGGTTTCGATTCAAGGCTGAGCACCGTGGAGCGACGCAAGACTAGAAGGGGCCTTCGCCACAACCGTTCTTCTCATGCACCTGGGAAAGCACCTTTGACTGATAGAGATGCCTCAGCCGGCCATGGTCAAACTGGAGGAGGACGTGTGCCGATAACCCCGCGATATCTGAACTACTCCAATGATACATCTCCAATCATCGAGCTTGTAGGAGAAGATGCTGATGGTCGAGAAATATTGCGGACGGATAACCGGGGGGTTGCCCATCCGCACCGGTCTGGACGTAGTCTTGAGGAGCACCGAAAGGCGGAGCCCGTGCCGGAGAATGAGCAACAAGGCTTTGCGGATTTAAAGGATCGCTTGGGGATCCGCTTAGGCGACGATGATCTGAGAATGTTATTACTTTGAGTGGTAAAAGGAAGCTGATCGTGGAGATGTAACGCCCCATGATACAACACGTGTGCCCCTAAATTCCCATTGGAATCAGGAGCGGTACTGCGATCATGAGATAGCTCCTCCCCGCAGATCGCTGGACCGGTATAGTCGAGGATATGGAAGCGATCATTGGAGAAGACCCCAATATAGGGGAAGAGGCGGAGGTCGAGGCAGGAACTTAGATGGGTATCACCGTGACAACTACCGTGGCCGCACTGATGCCCGCTGGTATAATCGAGGAAACAGCGATAACTATGCTGAGTATGATGATCATAGGGATATAAAAAATTATGATCCCGATATTGCTGGAGGCCGCGGTTGAGGTCAAGGAGAAAATATGGAGGGAGATCAAGGTCGGAACCCCGAAGTGATCGTGATACCAGAAGATGCCCAGAACACCAACCAATAACAAGCTCCTCCAGGTGGGAGCCATGCAGAGGTACCTCCACCGCAGCCCCAAGGTTCACAACCTCACATGCAAACTATCCCTGGTGTGGGAACTTTCAATATGGGAAATATAAAAAGGCTACTTAACCATATGGAAGGCATAGTGACGGCCACAGCCGAAATCTCTTCCATGTTCTCGGTGGCTGTAAGAGAGGCATAGTCGCCAGCTGGATATCGCAACACTACCAGCGATCTCCGTTTCCACGGAAGTTCAGACCCTCTGGAATTCCTGGGCCGATTCAATATAGAGATGGACGTATATCAAGTCCCGGACTTGGCTCGATGTCGGCTCTTGGCGGAGACTTTTAGAGAAAGCGCCCAACAATGGTTTCAAAAGCTCGGGCCGGGAGTAATCACTTCCTGGGACCAAATAAAGACTCTGTTCTTGACCAAGTTCCAATCTGCTGTGAGATATGCTCCCTCCGTTACAACTCTCGCCAACATCAGGCAAAGGGAGAATGAAAGCTTGATGTTATACTTTAAAAGGTTCAATGTTGAATCTACCAGCATAAGGGGAGCTTCAGACGAAGCCTTGAAAAGCTTTTTGATATCAGGGCTAAGGGTTCGTTCGGACTTCTGGAAGCATTTACAGGGAAAAGACCCAGCCACTCTGGCGGATGTCTTTGCTTTGGCAGAATCGTTTAAAGCCATATAGCAATCTCTGGCAGAAGTACAATCGACAGCGCAAGCAAGTCAGATAAATAAAGTAAGGAAGAGAGACATATCTCCAAGCCCAAGGTACAGAAGGAATAGTCGAAGCCGAAACCGGGTAAATGTCATGACCACGAGGAGGGAATGGACTCCTCCCTCAATCTATGACTACAGAATAAGCCGGTACACGCCTTTGGCCGCGTCTATTGAGCATATCTTTGAGGTGAACAAAAACAGAGGGAGGTTTAGAAAACCCGAGGCTCTATCATCTTGGCAAAGTCAAAACAAGAAAAATTATTGCGAATACCATGAGTCGTCCGAACATAACACACATGAGTGTCAACAACTAAAAGATGAGATCGAAGCACTTATCAAGGAAGGATATCTTGGTGAATGGGTGGTTAAGGAAGTAAAGAGGCACAAGGATAGCACTGGTAGAGTAAAGGAAGAAGGAGGGAGAGCCCCACAAGGGTCGAACAATAAAAAATTACCTGACTATAGACATTCAAGAGTAAAAAATTGAGCCCAAATCTCTCGTATCTCGCTAATTTCCTTTCTACCATAGCTTCTAGAACCAAGACCCTACCAAAAATTTAACATACTTCAAATATTAGTACTTGATTTTAAAAATTGTAAACCAATATTTACGATGTTTTAGTTTCCTTACCACTTTCCAATTCATGTTGGCATTTTTTTGAGAAAGCATGACAATGTCATACATGTACCTCATCACGAAAAAACCACATTCTGTGCCTCCTTTTTGTTGGGGACACTACACATAAACAAATAAGATTCATAAATAATAACTAAAAAGTGAGGAGCATATAATATAAGTGAAATAAACAAACCAATGTAAGTTATACCTGAACCTCGGTGTGATGCCAAATAAACTCTTTTCTGTTATTCTTCAATCCACCTTGAGGTACATATAATTTAAATGCCTGTAAAATACGTATATTTTCATCACATCACTTATAGGACTAGATTCTATGTAGTAATTATACAACATGAAATTTGAAATTTTATCATACATTCATGCAGGTGTGGTCAACCATATCTTCCTTTCTTTTTTCAACGAATCAAACACGTATATAGCACTTTTATTGAGACAAAAAAGTAGCAACATCCAATGATCTCTACAATAAAAATATATATAATATATTAGCCGGAATATAATTATATATATATATAGCATGATAATTACTATGATTTTATTCTTACTCTTGGATGTAAGGGGCTAGGATATAACGTTTATCCTTATTAGCAACCAAAAGACTTGTCATGTAATCAGTTGTTTTGTCCTTGCATTTTTGCTGCTCATGATTATGTGGTTTTTCTAGTTTAGATGGCAACATGAATGCAAACTTATCGTCCTTCAATTGTTTGCACAACTTGCTAACATACCTACAACTATTATTTATCACAATATATGTGTGTGCTAATAGATTCTGAAGTAAATTAGGAAGAAAGACTGATTCTTACTTTAGATACAGTTCCACAATGGGTATGTTTAATCAACTCATTCTCAAAAACTGATTGACATCTTCGAGTGTGATATATATTGGACCATCTCCATTTTCCTTAAAAACGAATGCATCAGATTTGTTAGAAGGGGGCATCTTTTTGAGTAAGAAACTTAAACCTGCACAGTGATCACTCGAATTTATGTCATCACCAACTACTTAAGGGCTTTGCTTCAGAGGAGTCACCGACCCTTTACTTTCAACCTTTGATGACTTTTGAATTGGCGTCATCTCATGGAGTTTTTTATTTTCCAATATAGGATCCTAATCAAAGACATATTTGTTGGGTTATATTTAATGAAAACTTTTCATAATTGAACCAAACAAGATATACCTGTCCCAACATCACAAGGTCCTTCGGCCATTGAACAAAGCTACCAGCTGCATTTCCTATTGTCTCGTGTTCGTAACATGGAACAGGAATTGGAGTAAGTTGGTATTCAGTTATAACATCATCAACTGATACTCTAACATTCTGAGGGGCAATCGGGTTATTATGGTTCATCTCTCCCTGATTGTTTGTTGGGAAAAGAGTCCCTCTAGCTGCAACAACTTTTCCTCTTTCTGGATGTATTACACATAGCCGACAAAGTATTGGAACCTGCAATATTCAAAAGAATTTTTCATTAGAAAGAGCATTTTTATATCAGGTTCAAGTCATATCTTTTGAGAGCACAAAATAATTCAGTCGTAGAGCAAGTACTATATGTTTAATTCACTTCCGACTTGAGTCTCTATGTTGGTCTTATAGGTGATAGTAGCATATTTCAACTACGCTGTTGTACTATTATAACCACAAAATTATGTTGACAGTACCTTGATAGTTGAGAAAAATCTTCTAGATCCACCGAGTGACAACTACTTCGAGCATTATCAACTTTTCGGGCACCAGCATCATTTACAAATTGATCAGCCTCGAGTGACACACCCATCTGCTTCAACTGATTGAAGATGCCTTCCAATTTTGAATTCATCATTTCCACGCACTCTTTCTGAAATTTTTTTCTGATTTCTTCCATACTGGTGGCCAATTCATCTGTCGATACAAGACCACTATGTTTCCTTGGCCCTGACTTAAATACATCTTTTATTTTCACGCCTCCACCAACGCCTCTAACACGTCCCCCGTGCTCTTTATTCCCAAGTGCACGTGCTAATAAGTCATCATGGCCTTGTGGAGTCCATGAACCTTCTGATGCTTGATTGTGCAACTCATTCTGTAAAATACACATTCATTAGAAACACTTCATTTCACAAGGATACCCCTGCTAATTTTAAAAAGTATAGTGAATTACCATGGTCAGGCACACATCCTTTGTCTTCTTATTTGGAAAGTAATGACCACCCTGTCCATCAGCTCTTACACGTGCTCTAAGCCAATCAAAACCGCGTCCAGTACGCTCAGTTGATAGCAATGACATATTGCTGCAATCAGGATCATTAAGAGAAGCGATGGGGTCATCAATAGACCACTTTGTTCTTTTTGAAGCATATCCACTAGGCCCCAGGTAATGAACATGTTCATTATGTTTCTGACTTTCTTTTTCCTTTTCGCTTATTTCCTGTTTAATATAGATATAAAAGTTTCATGTCAGTCAAAATTAGTTAAGTCAGATGAATATAAAAAAGATGACAATGATGAAGAAGAATGTGATGCTGGTGAAGAAACACCAAAGGTATCTCATGGAGCAGCCAAATCTATGAAATCAGCATATCAGTTGCTGACTCCTTCTGTAAAGGTATGTGCTTAGTTCTTTGTTTGACTTCAATTTCTACATTGTTGACAGATCACTTATATATACTTGCCTCAGTGGACATAATTCATAACAACATTCATCAGTCACAATTTATGTTTTGTTATCAATTGTGCATGATAAAAGGTTGCTGATCAAAGAGCAGAGTATCAGCTCAACAAGCCCGAGAATTGTAGAGCTATAGTGATGAATTTAATTTACAATAGAAACCGCTTATTTACCTTAAACTCTGGAGTCTCACGTCTCTGTTTGAATGTTTTCCACGTGTCCTCGGTAATGAAGCTGTATTTTTCACACGGATCCTTGCCTTCTCGAAAATGATTCTTAGTCAGCTTTCCCTTGAAATCTCTCCACTACTTTCCTGCTCTTTCTAACACGTTCTTTTTCCTTGAATCATCCAATTTCCACCGGGTCTGAACATAACGAGTAAATTATAAATTACTAATAGTGAAATATTAGTAAGCAGCCAAAGAATGTTAAATACAGTTGAAGTAAAATGCCTTATACACTAATCTTATTGTACCTTAATATTTTCCCATATTGCATCTTTCAAGCCTTGATTTACAAGGTCCCAACTCTCGATATTTATATCAACTTGGAATCGAACCACTGATCCTACATAAGTCCTAAAATCTTTAAGCATATCCCCAATTGGCTCACCATATTCATTGAAAGAAATGCTACAATCCAAATTCTGTTTTGCGATCCTTCTTTTCAAGTTTTTGCACAACGTTGGACCTCTGCTTCTTTTCTTGACTAATTCTTCAGAACATTGCTCCCTATCTTGCTCTCTGTCTTCCTCTCTGTTTTGCTCCCTCATATCTTCATCTTGATCCATTAATCTTATACCTGTAACATAATAGGTTAGGAAATTAAGCATGTGCATGTAAGCATGTGCATGTGCTTTTATATTAGCCATTAACAAAGCACCTATCCTCGCTGTGCTATATTTTCTGATTATTTTTCTGTTTTACAAATGACATAATAGACAAGGACAACAAACAGTAGCTCTTCTCGATATAATTAAAAAACCAAAAATTAACAATTTGAAGTTTTGGAAATTCCGTACTTTTGGCTATAATATTTATTGCAAGCTGCTTAAAAACCACAATGATGATTACTGGTTAACTACGCGTACAGATGTATTAATGAAAGTATCGTAAGAATAAACAGTGACTAGAAAAGAATATTATTTTCCATCTTACAATCAACACAGACAAACATCCACATCTGGCTTCACGTCTGTAAGAGATGGTAATATAGTATCCCGTAAATTAAATTGAAAAGCGTCAATAAGCTAACCAGTTCAGAGTATTGGAAACCGTTGAAGGACTTTTTGAATATTGATACATCACTCGATCTTTAAACCATTTCACAAAAGATCGATTATGTTCATTTGTAACCCACTTGCCACCCGTAGAGGGATTCTTTCGACGAATCTCCAGTATGTGCTCTTGTAAGTAAGGATTAACTTCTGTCATGTGTTGTAGAACAAAGAGATGGGCTCTATCAATCATTTCAGCACTAGGAGTGATCATTTTATGTCCTACTGTACCCTGACCGTCAAGTCTACCTTCATGACGAGATCTCGGAATTCCAACTGGATTGGTAGATGCTAGATAGTCTGTGCAAAATTCAATAGTCTCTTCAACCGAATACCCTTCAACTATGTTTACTTTAGGATGACGCCGATTTCTCACATATGCTTTTAAAATGCACAGAAACCTCTCAAAAGGATACATTTGACGCACATACAAAGGACCACAAATTTTTATCTCTCTCACAAGATGAGTCACTAAATGCACCATAATGTCGAAGAATGAATGTAGGAAATACATTTCAAATTCACAAAGTGTGACTATAATACCAGCTTGCAATTTATCCAACGTCAAGGGATCGATGACCTTGCTACATATAAAGAAGAAGCACAATTTCATGATAACCACTCTCACGTGCCTCGGCAATATGCCTCGAATTGCAACTGGTAGAAGATGTTGCATTAGCACGTGACAATCATGTGACTTCAAACCTACAAGCTTCAAGTCTTTCATTAAAGCTTATTTTCAGATAAACACTCACAAAAGCTTATGTTCTCTTTCCTGGACAAAGTGTAACAAGCGGGAGGTAGATACGCACATTTACCAGATTGTTGTGGTGCTAACTCAGCTCGTACACCCGGCTCTTACAAGTCTAGCCTGGCTTTCATCCCATCCTTCATCTTACCTGGTATATTCAATAGTGTCCGAATAATGCTTTCACAAACATTTTTTTCAATATGCATAAAGTCAAGGCAATGTCTCACTTGCAAGTGTTCCCAATATGGTAGATCCCAAAATATAGATATTTTCTTCCAAATATTTTTCGGAGTTAGCTTTTTATGCTGCTTCCCAAGAACAACATCAATGTCTTTAACTCGTTCAAAGACCTCCTTCCCGGTTAAAGGAAAACGAGCCACTCGAGTCTCGATAGTCCCATCAAAATCGTTTTTCCTCTTACGATAAGGGTGAGTAAGTGGAAGAAATGTGCGATGACCCATATATATATTTTTTTTGCAATTCTTCAGACGAAGATCAATCGTAGCATCTTCACAAACCGGACATGCTTTAGCTCCTTTAATCGTGTAACCTGAGAGGTTACCATAGCCGGAAAAGTCACTTATAGTGCAGAAGATCATGGCACACAAATTGAAATATGTCTGACTGTATGCATCATACATCTTCTCACCTTGATCCCACAATAACTTTCAATCCTCAATAAGTGGCTGAAGATAAACATCCATATAATTTCCAGCTTCTTTAGGACCAGGGATTAACAATGTTAACATGATGTACTTACGCTTCATGCATAGCCAAGGAGGCAAGTTATATATCGTTAGAAGAACCGACCAAGTGCTATGTGTAGAGCTTAGAGTGCGATACAGATTCATGTCGTCTGCACAAAGCCCTAGTCATAAATTTCTAACTTCTCCTCCAAATTCTGGGAATTTACCATCAATGGTTCTCCATTATGGAGAGTCAGCCGGGTGTCGGAGCATTCCATCTGATTTTCTCCCTTCCACGTGCCACCTTACAAGCTTTGTATCATTGGAATTTACAAAGAGATGTCTGAATCGTTCCACTATGGGTAAGTAGCGCATCACCTTGATAAAAGGCCTCTTGTCATTACTAGAAGAATTATTTCCATCCCGCTTATATCGGGAGGCTCCATACTTTGGACATGTGTGTAAATGTTCATGCTCCTTGCGAAAGAGCACACAATCATTTGGACAAGCATGTATCTTCTTTACATTTATACCCATTGGACACAATATCTTCTTCGCCTCGTATGTGGAAGTGGGAAGCTCATTTTTTGCAGGAAGCATATCTGCTAAAAGTTTGATCATTTCAGTGAAACTCTTGTCACTCCAAGCATTTTTTACTTTCAGTTTACACAACTTCAAGGTTGTTGATAACCTAGTAAATTGAACATTGCACCCATGTTAGAGAGGTTTTTTAGAATCATCAACCAAGTTCTCTATAACTTCTGGTTGGTGCACTAGGATTTCTTCAACATCTTGGATCATCTCTTCAACCCTATCATTTTCAGCATCATCTTCTTCATTACGAGGCATAATGTCTTCATAACTTTCATAAATTTTGCTAGAAGTCTCAGTCTTGCTAGTGTGTATTCCCTCCCCATGCCAAATCCACTTAGTATAATCTTTCATGAAACCACGAAAAAATAAATTCTCATGAACAGTGTCAATATTAGGATACTTTTTCAGATTATAACAATCACGACATGGACATGTGATCCTGTCTTCTTTTCCATGTTCGATATATTTCTTCTTTAGATTTTCTACCGCACATGCAATGAACTCATTAACGCCATTAACATAGGCATGTGAGACCCGTGGTATTTTATACATCCACGTGAGATGATCCATGTTCTCTTTCTATCAAAAATGTATGGAAGAAGGTCTGATTATATTAAATTAATTTTGTAGCAGATTTTATATTAATATTTTATGCAGGGATTTAGAGGGAGCTGTTAATTCTCCTAATTAGGTTATAATCATAAAAAATGGGGAGATTGATACTCCTTTCATTTTGATGAGCACAAACAGTAAGAACAGCAATCTATATGCTTCATATTTCTATATAAAATAGCATACTAGTTTCTGTTATGTTAACATATTATTACAGGACAAAGTAGCGTGCTGATTGCAATGTTTCAGATTCATTTTAGCGTGCTGATTTTTCCTGACCGATGCAGCCTGGCAAGCCATTTGCTGACAGACTAACAACAAACATCAAGCCATTTCCTTCTGCGAGGATAAGATTCAACTCCAATTTTCAAGGAAATCTTATAGGATCAGGTTTATTTAATCTGTAAGTACTCTCTAATATATATAATCAGTATATATCATATTAGAGCTCTCATATTTAAATGGTTTTAATTAGTCAAAATCAGTTCCCAAATTATAGGAGTTGTATTTTCATTCAAAGACTTATCCAAAATATCTTATACGTATGATTTTCATATATACATCTTATATGAACGTTATAAACTATTTTCTCTCATTCTTTAACTCTGCCTAATGTTCATGAAGTGTATCAAACGTCCACTAACAACTTTTATACACAACTATAACATAATTAAGCTTTTAGGTTGGATTCAAACGGCTATAATTTGTTGTTTCAGTCTATGACCATTGTTATGAAGTGTATAAATACTTATTTTACTTATGATTTGAATTATTATATTGTACCTGTAATTTTAAAAATGGGAACAAGCCCGATGTGGTTGAGACATTCTACACACACTGTAATATCAACTGTTGCAACCCTATGTGACAAGTTTTACTAACGAAAATCTCCTACTTTAGGAAAGAGGGTCTTTGGATGCAAAATACAAGCTTGTAGAGGCCACTGTACGAGCTGGCGACCTTGAGAAGCAGGTAATTAGAATTTCAGTAGCTTAATTCATTCCTATATTTACTTCGTCACACTGAAGCATCTGTTATCTAACAGGGTGACAGTCTGAAGAAGGAACTAGAAACACAAACAAAAAGAAAAGCAGTGTTGAAATCCCGTGCAAACCGGGCAGAGAAGAAGATCCAGGATCTAAACCACAAACTTGAGAATGTAAGTATCATGAATTATTTATATGTATGTTATTGATCAGTTTATATATGTTTAGCGCAAAGAGAATAAATGAATTTAGTTATATGTTTTGATTGTGAGGTTAATAGTTTATTAGATAAGTAGGTTATTTATAATAAACCCACTTGTTTACGAGCCTTAATTCGTTAGTTTATTTAGTTCGGTATTCTATTATCTATATAATGATGAAATCCGTACATATCATAGATGACTTGGTTAATAAACAGTAATTGTTATATCAATATTGACCGAGTCGTTTTTAAGGGTTGCGACCCATAGTTATTCCACACAGCCTTATCTTTATTATTGTATTTGTTCCATAAATTATCATTATTACAATGTGTCCTGCATCATCATGTGTACTATTGACTTGCTTTAGAGGCATATTGTTTTTTATTTTCTGTATTTGCAGCTCCAAAGAATAAATGATGAACAGAAGAACAGGATTCTTAAAACTGAGCGTGCTATTCAAGTGGTAGAGGTTAATAGTTTATTTCTTTTTTCTAATGTATATTGATCATACATTATATATAAAGCATTAAAGATCACAAACTGCGGTCTAACATCCGAGAATTCTTCAGAGAAACTCATACAAACAAGACAAGACAGACATGTTCTCAATTTTCATGGCTCTTTCAGAAAAAACAAACAAACATAAATCCATTCAAAATATGAAACATCCAACATCAATTACAAAAGAAGATCATAATTTCAAGAATCAAACAGTATAAGCATAAAAACACTATTTTTAACGGTAAAGTGATCTAGGGTTCTAAGCAACAAACAAAACAATCAAAATCTTGACTTTAATTACACAACAATCAAGAAAACTAATATGCAGAACTTAACAGAAATCACCCATTTACAAGCATATATAATAAACCTATCTAGTTTCAGAAGAGAAAACAAAACTATTACATACCTGAACAAGGATATACCATCCAGTTAAAATTTCCAAAGCCTTGAGAGTTGAATTATTGGGATCTACAAGATGTTGTCTTCTTTTAACAAAGCGCTCCTGCAAACCATAACAGAGTTTGAGAACCAGTTTGCAGAATTTTAAAGCTGCCATTCACATAGTTTTTTTCTAATAGCCACAGACCAATTAATGCTCATTCAAAGTCAAAAAGCTACACATTATTATAAGTTTAATATTAAACTTTATGAACCAATGACAATGTAGCGCACTCTAAAGAAAAATTTACAGTAAAGTTCTTACTAGTACTTTATGATGATAATCATTACATCATAAAAAGGCAAGCTTCGAAATTAAAAACCCAGATCAAAAAGTACAAAACTAATAGTCAAAACCCAATCGATTCCCCTCTTTGAAGCAGCACCCTCTTCGATTGTTTAAGCAGCAGCAGCCAAAACCCCATAATCGAATAAACCCAATCGATTCCCCTTTCTCAGAGCCAACAATCGAACCCTAGAAATCGAAGAAAAGCACAGCCTGAGAGGGAGGCTCGAAGGAGATGAAAGGTTTAAAGTAGAATAGTAGCAGGATATGAAAATTTTAGTCACCCGCGTATGTTAACCCGTGTTTGTTTTTAATCCTTTTTTTAAATTAGTTCTTCTTACGTTGGTCAAAAAGAAAACCGACACTTTATATTATCTTAATAGCGTCGGCTAAAAAAAAACTGACACAATAGCAACACCAACAGCGCCGGTCGTTTGACCAACCGACACAGAAGACCAAACTAGCGACGACATTCAACTTGACCGATGCTATTCTAACTCTACATCGTCGGTTAATTGAAATGACTGACCCCTTTAGCTTTAAAAAATAGAAAAATGTGTCGGTTCTCTATTTAACCGACGCATTAGGCAGTAAAGAGTGTCGGTTCTCTATTAACCCACACTATAGGTGCGACTCCTAAAGTGTCTTCTGTACTAGTGCGGCCACGGTCAAACTGGAGGAGGACATGTGCCGATAACCCTAGGATATCTGAACTACTCCAATGATACATCTCCAATCATCGAGCTTGTAGAAGAAGATGCCGATGGTCGAGAAATACTGTGGACGGATAACCGGGGATTGTCCATCCGCACCGGTCTGGACGTAGCCTTGAAGAGCGCCGAAAGGCGGAGCCCGTGCCTGAGAATGAGCAATGAGCCTTTATGGCTTTAAAGGATCGCTTGGGGATCCTCTTAGGCGATGATGATCTGAGAATGTTATTACTTGAGTGGCAAAAGGAAGCTAATCGTGAAGATGTGACGCCCCATGAAACAACGCATGCACCCCTGAATTCCCATGGGAATCAGGAGCGGCACCGCGATCATGAGAGAGCTCCTCCCCGCAGATCGCTGGACCAGTATAATCGAGGATATGGAAGCGACCATTGGAGAAGACCCCAATGTAGGGGAAAAGGCGGAGGTCGAGGTAGGAACTTAGATAGGTATCACAGCGATAACTATCGTGGCCGCACTGATGCCCGTTGGTATAATCAAGCAGACAACGATAACTATGCTGAGTATGATGATCACAGGGATATGGAAAATTATGATCGCGAGATGGCTCGAGGCCGCGGTTGAGGTGAAGGAGAAAATCAGGAGGGAGATCAAGGTCGGAACCCTGAAGTGATCATGATACCAGAAGATGCCCAGAAGACCAACCAACAACAAGCTCCTCCAGGTGGGCACCGGGCAGAGGTACCTCCATCGCATCCCCAAGTTCTGCAGCCTCACATGCAAACTGTCCCATGTGTGGGAACTTTCAATGTGGGCGATCTGAAAAGGCTACTTAACCATTTGAAAGGCATAGTGACGGCCACGGCCGAAATCCCTTCCCCGTTCTCGGTGGCTGTAAGAGAGGCACAGTTGTCAGCCGGATATTGCAACACTACCAGTGATCTCCATTTCCACGGATGTTCAGACCCTGTGGAAAACCTGGGCTGATACAATATAGAGATGGACGTATATCAAGTCCCGAACTTGGCTCGATGTCGACTCTTGGCGGCGACTTTTAGAGAAAGCGCCCAACAATGCTTTCAAAAGCTTGGGCCGGGAGTAATCACTTCTTGGGACCAAATAAAGACTCCGTTCTTGACCAAGTTCTAAGCTGTTGTGAGATATGCTCCCTCCATTACAACTCTCGCCAATGTCAGGCAAAGGGAGAATGAAAGCTTGACGTCATACTTTAAAAGGTTCAATGCTGAATCTACCAGCGTGAGAGGAGCTTCAGACAAAGCCTTGAAAAGCTTTTTGATAGCAGGGCTAAGGGTTGGTTCGGACTTCTGGAAGCATTTACAGGGAAAAGACCCGGCCACTATGGCAGATGTCTTTGCTTTGGCAGAATCGTTTAAAGCCGTAGAGCAATCTCTGGCAGAAGTACAACCGACAGCGCAAGCAAGTTAGAGAAATAAAATAAGGAAGATAGACGGATCTCCAAGCCCAAGGTACAGAAGGAATAGTCAAAGCCCAAACCGGGTGAATGCCAAGACCACGAGGATGGAATGGAGGTCCTCCCTCAAAATATGACTACAGAACAAGCCGGTACACGCCTTTGGCCGCGTCTTTTGAGCATATCTTTAAGGTGAACAAAAATAGAGAGCTGTTTAGAAAACCTGAGGCTCTATCATCCTGGCAAAGTAAAGATAAGAAAAAGTATTGCGAATATCATGAGTAGTGTCGACAACTAAAAGATGAGATCGAGGCACTTATCAAGGAAGGATATCTTGGTAAATGGGTGGTTAAGGAAGTAAGGAGGCACAAGGATAACACTGTCATAGTAAAGGAAGAAGGAGGTAGAGCCCCACAGGGGTCGAACAATGAACCCTGGAAGAAAATAAATTCGTCAGGGACGATAGTATCCAAAAAATCTACGAGGGAGATCCCGGGATGGAATGCAGTAACAGGGTCTTAGCAAGCTATTATAGGGAAACTCGGTTCAGACCTCTCACATACATTTATAGGGTGGAGACTCGACCACCCAAAGTTTTCAAGGGTGAATCCATGGATATCACCTTCAGAGAAGCAGATGCCCAGTGGGTACATCACCCCCACAATGACGCGCTGGTCATTTCCATCCAGATCGGAACCAAAAATATCCATAGGGCCGTCGTAGACAATGGAAGCTCGACAAACATCCTTTACTATAACACCTTTAAAAAGATGGGGCTACCTGATCGGGATATATCGGGGGAAGATTCGTGGGTCAATGGTTTCTCTGGCGCGAAAGTTAGAGTTATGGGATCAATTTGGTTTCCATATACTTTGGGGGAAAGTCCGTTGTCCATAACAAAGATGCTCGAGTTCAAGGTCCTAAATCAAGAGTCATCACACAATGTGTTATTATGGCGGCCATTTCTTCGGGAGATGAGGGTTATTACTTCGATCCACCATCTAACCATCAAGTTTCCAACCCCAAATGGTGTGGGAAGTATAAAGGGCTCTCAGTATGACTCTCAGGAATGCTACAGAAAAGCTCTGAGGGGCTTTAGGAAGGACTCCCACAACAAAGATGCATCTGATAATGACCAAGAAAGGAGCATCGAACAGCCGATCGAGGAAATCCGAGTCCATTACTATGTCGAGCATGAAGACAAGTGCCCCTCTAAACTACCTCCAGCAATGTTGTTCTTGGAAGACACAATCAGAATTGAAATATTGGAAGAAGAGGAACTCTGAAATATCATAATCCAAGAAGATTTCATTGGGGAATGGCTCGAAAGAAGATTTGACGTCTAGCAAAGTCTTGGGCAGGATGTGCATAAGGTAGATGCCCATCTCCCTGAGGACGCACCCTAATCTTCGAAAAATTTGAAGGAAGTTGATGCCCCTGTGATACAGGGTACGCATTCTAAAGAAGTTGATGCTCCTCTCCAAGACGATGTGCCTTCTCTACAAAATGATGAGAATCGTGATTTGCCCGACCTATACCCATAAATATCAATGTCAACGGAAAAGATGGGGCCAACAGAAGATACAATTGAAATCTCTGTCGATGAAAATGATCTAAGGTTTTGAGAATCGGATCGCAGTTAGCGCCAAGATTGAAAGAATGACTTTCAATATTTCTCTTGGAAAGCCTCGATGTATTTGCGTGGAACCATTTATATATGGTGGGAATCGACCCAGAGGTGATGTGCCATCGTTTGAACATTGATCTCAAGCATAAAGGGGTTAGGCAAAAGCGGAGGGATGTGAGTGGCGAAAGGGCAGTAGCCTTGGCGGAAGAAGTGGATAGACTCTTCGATGTCAGACTAATCAGGGAATCTTTCTACCCAGATTGGCTGGAAAACTCGGTGTTAGTAAGAAAACCTAACGGCAAGTGGAGAACATGTGTGGATTTCACCGATCTGAATAAGGCATGCCCAAAGGATAGCTTTCCTCTGCCAAGAATTGAACAGTTGGTCGACGCCACGACAGGACATGCCTTGCTCAGTTTTATGGATGCATACTCAGGGTATAATTAAATTCCCATGTATGGGCCTGACCAAGAGCACACCTCTTTTATCACTGATAGATGACTCTATTGCTACATTGGGATGCCATTTGGTTTGATCAACGCTGGGGCCACTTATCAAAGATTGGTAAATAAAATGTTTAAGAGGCAGATTGGGAAGACGATGGAGGTATACATGGATGATATGCTTGTAAAATCTAAGAGGGCGGAAGATCACATCGCAAAATTAGCCAAGATGTTCCATATTCTAAGAAAATATATAATGAAGCTCAACCCTTGGAAGTGTGTATTCGGTGTGGAATCGGGAAAATTTTTGGGATTCATGGTTATCCACCGAGGAATTAAGGCGAACCCGGCAAAAATCAAGGCTCTATTGGACATGAAATCCCCCACCAGTGTCAAGCAAGTGCAGAGTCTGACGGGAAGGATTACAACTTTAAATCAATTCGTCTCAAAGTCATCAGATAGGTGCAAAGAATTCGTCAAAGCAATCAAAAGAATGGGGAAGGATTTTGTGTGGACCTCAGATTGTGAAAAAGATTTTCTGAAAAACAAAGAGCAATTGGAAAATCCTCCAATATTGGCTAAGCCGGAAGACGGAGAAACACTGATTCTTTACTTGGCGGTTTCAGAATACTTCATCAGCGCGGTGTTGGTAAAAGAGGAAGCAAGCCATCAATGGCCTGTGTACTATGTGAGAAAAAAGTTTGTTGGATGCAGAAACCAGATATACCAGCATGGAGAAATTGGTATACGCTCTTATTCTTGCACCGCGAAAGTTAAGACCATATCTCCAAGCTCACTGGATAGAGGTTTGTACCGCTTATCTGCTCCGGCATATTCTGCATAAACCAGAATTATCGGGAAGGATGTTGAAATGGGCGATAAAGCTGGGACAATTCAATTTCGAGTATTGTCCTCGCATATCAATCAAGGGACATGTGTTGGCCGATTTTATACTTGAGTTTCATTCTGAAGTAGACAACAAAGCCATAGTGCTGGAAAAACCTCCTCCGCATGGAAATCCTCCTACTAATGAGAGGAAGGGGTTCTCACACCCTTGGTGGATCTTGCATGTTGATGGGGCTGTGAATAATAACGGAGCAGGCGCTGGGATTCTCTTAGTCACCCTGGAAGGGCATCATTTGATGAGTGCCATCCATTTCAAATTTTATGTTACCAACAATGATGCTGAGTATGAGGCTTTGATCAATGGTCTGAAAATAGCCCTGAAAGTGGGAGAGTCGTGAACCAAGTCAACGGAGGTTTCCAAGCCCGGGGACCACGAACGAAGTTATATATGAGATGTGCGCAACATCTATTGGAAAAATTTGGAAATGCCAGGCTAGAAAGTGTTCCAAGGGAAGAAAATAGTAATGCGGATGCTTTGGCAAAGATGGGATCGCAAATGGATATCATCCAACTTGGACAAATCCCTTTGGGAATCCAGGAGATACCAAGTGTCCAAGAGGTAGGGGTGTACTAGACACAGGAGATCCCGTAAAAAAATTGGATGACCCCCATTCATGATTATATTCAAACAGGAACTTTGCCAGAAGACAAGCTACAAGCTCGACGCCTTTGCTACCAGGTTGTTAAGTATGTTGAATACGAAGGGGTGTTATACAAGAGAGGATTTAACCAACCACTGTTACGCTGTGTGGACCTAGAAGAAGGAAATTATATCCTCAGGGAGGTGTACGAAGGGATTTGTGGCAATCACTCGGGGGGGTGGTTCACTGGCATTAAAAGTCCTCAGACAAGGATATTACTGGCCAACTATGAAAGAAGATGCATTCAAATTTGTCTGTGCTTGTGACCGTTGCCTGCGATTTGCCAATTATTCCAATGCCCCGACAACGTCTATTACTTCGTTGGAAAGTCCTTGGCCTTTTGCCATGTGGGGGATCGATCTCATTGGAGAGTTGCCCAAAGCAAAGGGGGGTGTGAAATATGCCGTGGTGGCTATTGACTACTTTACTAAATGGGTGGAAGTCATGCCACTGGCCACAACCACAGCAAAAAAGATAAAGGACTTCGTTTTCAACTCCATAGTTTGCAGGTTCGGTATTCCGTACAAGTTCATCTCGGACAATGGGAAGCAGTTTGACAGTAAAGAGCTAAGGAAGCTTTGTGAAGACTTAAACATCAAGAAAAAAAATTCCGCGATCTATCACCCGCAAACTAATGGTCAGATAGAAGCTATAAACAAAATCATAAAGCGTACTTTGAAGGCTAAGTTGGAAGAAAAGAAGGGAGATTGGCCGGAAGAGATGCTCATGGTCCTTTGGTCTTACAACATGACTCCTAGATCAACCACTAGAGAAACCCCATTTTTACTGACTTATGGGTATGAGGTTATGGTTCCCATGGAGGTAGGTGTCGGATCCCTACGAAGAGACTTGTTTGTTGAAGAAGATACAGAAGTTAACCAAAGGCTCCACTTGGATTTTCTAGACGAAGCCCGAATGAACTCTCAGTTAAAGCTCACTGCATATCAGCAAATAATCACGAGGTATTTTAATAAGAAGGTAAATTCCGTGCCATTAAAGGTGGGGGATCTCGTGTTACGGAAGGTCATGCCAAACGCCAAAATAGCTCACCACGGAGTGCTTGGAGCTAATTGGGATGGACGTACAAGGTCAAAGCTATACTTAGGAAGGGAACCTATCGGTTGGAAGATTTGGATCGCAAGCTTATTCCCCGAGCTTAGAACGCGAAGCATCTACGGAATTATTATCAGTAGGGTGTGGCTTTGGCCCCCTCATTTCTATGATTAATTCCTATGTAATAGACTAGTAGAAAATAAATTCCTCCTAGCCTAGAGGGGTAGTATACGTGACTGCGAACCTTCGAACATAGTAGCCATGGGACTGGTGTAGTTTTTGCACTAGAGCGCATTATCAATAAAAAGAAAAGTTAATTTAAAAATTATTTTGGTTGCTTGGCATACAAATTGTAAGAAAAATTCAGGGCACGCCCTGATAGCAAAGTGTATGAAGTTAGTTATGATACAGAAGATATCCACGATATTGTGTGCTAGCCAAACCCCATTATTACACTAGCAGACACGATTCCTAAGCAAGAAAATTGAAAATCTGTTATTTGGAAAGATACCTAAAATCAAGAGCGCGTCCTATAGGTTAAAGAATTGTTAACTTATGCATGTAAAAATGGACACAAAAGCACGCCTCCATAAAAGGACGCACCTAAAAGTATGACACTTAGCAAATTGATGACACAGAAAAAAAAAGTGTGTGGCTGATAAAATAAAAATTAAGGTAAAGTTCGAAACAACACAAAGCGCGCCATCAGTCTGGGACTTAAAAGGTAAAAGGGGCCTTAATAGTTTTACCCTTGAAAAGATAAGTCTTACATATCAACGCGCGCCATCAGTTTGGTACCTAAATAACTTATTGCAAAAGAATTACTGATAAAAAAGATGTACTTGGCACTTGCAGGTTAAAAGGAACCAGGGCGCCCCCCGATTGCGGAGTGCTTCAGTAAAGGAAAACTATGGATCCCCATAATATAAGAACATTTTTAAAAATTTTGCAAAAAGACAGATATCCATTAATGTGCTAAGGGACTGTCTCTAAAAACTAGAGGGCATGCCCTATTGAAAGGCACGCCAGATGCAGTTCACTTTAGAAAAAAATTATGTTCTAAAATTGTAAGCAGAGACATAACGGCGCGCCCTTATGAAATGACGCACTTCACAATAGAAATATAAAAAGGTTAGCAAAAGAAATTAAAAACAAAAATATATATGACAAGGCGCGCCCGAATGGTTGAGGCGCCCAAATGCATGATGAAATGTATAAAATTAGATAAACCATAAGATAAATTAGAATGCAGAAAAATGAAAGAGTAGTAAAAACATAGTCATACAACTTTGCACAGCATCAAAAGAGGGCTGGCTCCTCAATGTATTAAGAGACTTGGTCCAAATAAGAAAAGATAACAAATCAGGGTGCACCCTGATTTTGATCAGTTGGAGGAATGGATTGGAGAGGGATTGATGGGTCAGCTTCAGGCGCGTCCTTCTAGGGCTCATCCGCAGGCGCACCCTCAGCTTCCTCTAAGCCAAGCTCCACCTTTTTTTCTCGAATCTCCTTGGCAAATTCCCTTTTAAATTCAGCCATTTCAGCTGCAATCTCTTCACCAAACTCCTCGAAAGTGTACTCAGGATCATTCGCCACGAATCCAATCCTATAAAAATGAAAACCATTGGCGAAAGCATCATCTGTTATGATCCTCCTCTCCTCTAACCAACCATTCCTCTCTTAATCCTCAAGGTATTCAATCCTTGCCTTGGCTTCAGCTAACTCGACATGAAGAGATTCTGCCTTTATGTTGGCAATCTCCAGCAAAGAGGATTAATTTGCAACTTCACCCTTGAGGAAAGCTATCTCAGAATCCTTGGCCTTGATATCCTTGTCATGAAGAAAGTCTTTATCCTTTAGAGTGTTCTTCAGAATGTTGTTATCCCCTTGAAGCCTTTCAAGGCGCGCCTTCTCCTCCAACAGCTTGTCCACCACTTGGTTGGAATGAATAAACAACTGGCAAGATGCCTTAATAGAAGCCCTAGTGGCGTTGTCCAAACTCATAGCCTGTCATTTCTCCACTTCTTCATCTGAAAGATGAAGAGAGCCAATGGGACCAAGGTAATTCAAAGCTGCAGAGGATCCGGAGGGCGCGCCGTCAGTCCTTAGCCTTTTTGGCGTGGCTTGCCTTTCGGTCAGATCAATCACCGACTTTTTTGGAACATGAGTAGTTTGAAGGACAGAGGTAGGAGCAGGGATGGAAGTTGGAACCTTAGGAGCATCTCTCTTTGGCTTTGGCTTAGGCTTGTTGCTTGGACCCGCCCCGAATGATTTAGGAATCTTGGAAGGAGCTATTTCTGCACAGGAAAAATGACAACAATTAGTAAAAAAGAAATAATGACAGGGCGTGCCCTAATGAAGTCGCTAATAAGGATTTAAAATATATAGAGATGCAGCTAAGATAAAGGCGAATACATAATGTAAAGCAAGTAGTTAGAGGTATAAGGCGCACCTTAAAAAAGTAATGATGTTTCAACAGTATGTAGATAACTAGAATTGTTATATGGAATAAAGTTTGCGATAAAACAACAAAAATGTGCCAATAACATAAGGCTAGCCATGAAGACAAACCTAAGGAAATTTCCCATTGAAAGGAGCTGTCTTCCATCTTATCATCCTCTTCATCACCTTCTTCATCAGTGTCCAAGTCGACAGCACGAGAGACAGGAACACATTTCCTAAATCTGATAAATTTGCACTTCACTCCTACTTGGTCAGAAAGAATTCCCATACGCATCAGATTGGTCCTTATGACCAATGTCTTCAGATTCAATCTTTCGGCGGCTACTCTAAGGAGGGCCTCTGCTCGTTTTTTGGGCTTGCCCTCAAGTGTCTTCGTCACTAGTTTGTTTGGATAAATATGATTTTTATGAGGAGTAAGGAGTAAATATAAACTATGAAGAAGAAAACTAAGAAGGCGCGTCCCTACTTGGAGATGTGTTGAATCTGATTAAGATAGGGGTGTAAGGGTGCGCCCAGACCTAGTGAAACCAGCTTAGGACTGGTGACCATTCTAGGGATCCTGAAATTTCTCCCATAGTTGAAAATATGGGGACACATCATGCTGAGAGGGTAGGCATACACAGAAAAGCTTCCCATGCTCTTTCCTAAAATGATTCTTCACAGCTTCACTGTATGGATCGAACTTATCCCAGTCAAAGTCTAACTCATTTTCAGAGACTTCCCAATGTTGGAAAGGGATTGGAGAAGGTTCAGGAGAGGTGGAAAACTAAAGGGTGTCTTCTTCAAAGAAATTCATTTTATCACGAAGGGGCGACATATTCACTTCAGGCGCGCCCTCAGGAATGGGAGAGGTAGTCGTGTCCTGGGATTTTTGGGGAGAAAGGCTTGGAGAAACAGCCCTGTAGGAGACTTTGGATGGTCCTGCAACAACGTTAACACCAATCTTGAAGCCCCTATACCTGTCCGCATTCAGGCTCTCCAACCAGTCGTCATCATCCAAGTCTGTATTTACGCCTTCTCTAATTTAGAGGGACGTGGTCTTGAGAATCGGTTGATGATTCTGCCATTATATCCCTAACTTTAAATTCTTGAATAAGGCACACCTCTTGCTCCAAGAAGTGGGGAGTTCTGTACGCGTCTGAGAAGTCTGGTTTGAAGGAAATGGGAGGATGATAGTAGATCCCTAACTTGGTGCAAAAATCCTTAAAAGGATGAAAAGGAGAGGACGCGCCCTTGTCTTCCATCTGTCAAGAAAACCAAAGAAATATTGAGGGCACGCCCAATTCGAAAGAATGAGAGAAGAAAATACAGAGGAAAACAAATAACAAGTGGAGGGCTTGGGAAGATAGTATTCACTGTGTTAAGGGTGACCTATGTTAAGAAGGCGCGTCCTATGCTAAAAAGGCATGTCATATTAAGAGAAAAACCTATGAAGCCTAGTATCAAGATTAAAGGATAGGAAATTAAAAGATTAGAGGCCAATATAGGTGTGCCTTAAACACGCTATAATAGCAATACTGGTAACAAAATGGGAGGACGCGCCTCATAATTAAATGTAAGGGCGCGCCAAGGTCGGGTCTTGCGGAATGTACATTTTTAAACCTAATTGAAGGTGAACGGTTGGGATTCCTAGAAACATGAAATTGAAAATTGAACCAAATGATTTTGGATCTAAAACAGCAAAGAATCAAAATTTACAAATATTCATACACAGGTATATATACATCATTTCTTATACACTAAGAACAGTTAAAGAAGTCGAAAAGACAAAGTGACATGCAGTATGACATACATAATAAAACACAAAAAGAAGAAAATCTTTACATGCCTTTTTGAGTGAAGAAGAGATTGATCGGAAAAAACTGGGGAAATGGTGATCGAGAGAGAGGATTCCGAGCAATAAAATGGTACCGCCGGTGGTGGTGCTTTGAGAGAGTAAGAGAGAGGGTAAAAGTAAAATGTAAAAGAAAGGATGTGACTCGTATTTATAGCTGAAAAAGTGATAACTGTTAAAATAAGTCACATCAATCACGTTAGGAATGATTTACGAATAATTAGGGGAATCGTTTCAAAATGTTTAAAATTCTAGAACGCGCCCACTTCAAGGCGCGCCTCATATGGTTATCACAGTAACTTGAAATTCTGAATGCAAAAATTGAAACTCTAAAAAGGCATGCCATGTTTAGGGCGCGCCTAGTAAAATAGTTTTGGAAAGTTTGTTTATACAGATTTTGATAAGGATGAGGAAAATTTCCAATCTCATTTTCAATGACATATGGAATTTAAGGGTAGTTGTTATGCCCAAAAATTGGTATAAAAAATATTGAAATTGAGATTGATTAAATAGTCAAAATTGGGGAAGAAACACCTAAAATTAAGGAACAAATAAAGTTATGGAAGGATAGTAGGCGCGCCCTGTGTGTAGGAAGGACGCGCCCTATAGTTCGATGGCTAATAAAGAGGTTGCTGTCGACGGACCCCATGTATAAGGGGGCACACCCTCATCATAGAAATGTGGAGCGCCCTATGACTTGGTAGGAAAGTGAGGGAATCTCTGGAAAATTCCCACCAATGATAAATCTTAGGGCGCGCCCTAAGTGAGTATGATGTCTTGAAGAAAACTTCAACATGATTACTTGGACGGGTTCTTTGGAAGATGCAAGGAAGATGAAGATTATTATTACTAACATATTCGATACAGGTACTCTATTGAAGAACTCCTTTCTGTAGCACATCTAGAGGAAGGCGGTGTCCGTGGTTAGAGACCTCCAGGGGTATGCCTGACGGAAGGCCTCCTCTTGTAGTCAATGAGTGTCCTCATTGGGGAAGTGAGGTGAAATCTGATGTGTGCTTTGGGAGCTCTGCCTCTATAGTCAACATGTGTCCTTGTTGGGAGACTACGGAGTATCCTGCACTTTGCACCCAAAAGCTTGGGATCACTTGTCCTGAATCTGGTAGGGGCTCTGCCTCTAAGTCCATTAGGTTTCTTGTTCCCCAAGAACTATGTTGGCTTGATTCCCTATAAATAGGGATACTTAGGCAAATTGCAAGGGTTCAGAAGCGAGAGCGCGAAGGAGCCACCACTAACCCTAAGTAATCTCAGCCAACAATAACTACCACCACCAAACACTGTTCATGTATCCGATGAAGAACCACCGTCATAGATCTTGTTCCCGGCTACGAACCTCAGACTTTGTTGCTCCCAAATTCCTCCGTTAACAACAAACAGATACACGAAAATAAGTTGCTTCTTTCCAATTTCTGAAAGAGTAATTTTTTTAAAAGATGATTCTACTACCAAAGTAGCTCACTGATAGTTTTTTAACTCCTAAAAGCAACTGCAATGCAAATGTCCGGTTGCCTATTTTTAGTGGGACCCAACTTATATCACCTCAACAAAAAATAGCGTGTCTAGAAAGTGACCAACTTATTCCAATGCTAAGACTCATTTGTCAGAAGTGCTATACCTTTATCATTCAACACATGTGCTACTCGGTTCAAGTCTCATATCTCCAATGCAAAGTAAAAGAAAAGTGAGGAGGCCGGACTTTAAGTGTCAAGAGGCTTTCAAATGGGCAGCTCCACAATTGCTCAGCCCACTAATGCATGCTAAAATTTTTCCACTATCCACCTAACACAAACAAATACACATCTATGTCTGTGTATATATAATGACAATAAATTGCCGCTTTCCAAGACATAGTAATATTTTAAAAAGATGATTCTACTACCAAAGCAACACAAGGAGAGTTTTTCTACTCCTAATACTTGCAGCTGATATTCACCCTATGAAAAAATTCTAAAAACTCTACAAAGGAATTAATCTTAAATAATGATATAAAAATTAAATTTATTTATAATATAATAAATTACATTTTAAAAGTTAAATTTCATACTAAATAAGATAATATTATATAACTTTAGGGGAACAAAGATATTGATATTAAAATATGTAATCTACTTTTACGTTAAAAGAATAGTGTTAGTTAATGTTTGAACTGATATTAAAATTTTATGATTGCTTAGAAATTAACTGAATTTTAAATTTCACTATTGTTTGTTAACTAAATTTATTTTAATTCAAATATTTATTAAATTATTATAAAGTACGTTTTAGTTATCTTCTAAATCATTTATTTACTAATTATCAACTTTAATTCATTTAATTTGCTGATTTCCACTTATTTTTAGCATCATATGTTTTATTTTTTATTTTTAACAAATTTATCCAAAAATATAATAGAAAGCAACACACCAATACATTTATTCCTGAGACTCACTCTAGGGCCTTAACACAAGTCAGTCACAACCATCTTTCCCCCTCTCTAAAAAAAGACCTAGACAATGGAGTGTAAGGCCATAACTATTGTTCATGCATATATTTAGACTCACTACAAATGTCTTAAAATAAATGCCTGTTTTCAAGTTTAGAATCAACAACTAAAAATAATTGAAGATAGTAAGCTAATTGCTCAGGACGCATTATAATTCTATAAGGTTAGAACCTTAGCGAGAAAAGGATGATTGAAATAATACTGCAGCTATATTGCACCACTCAATTGTTCAGCCCACCCATGCATGCTAACTTTTTTCCACTATCCACCTAACACAAACAAATACATGACAATAAGTTGCTGCTTTCCAAGTTTTGACAGAGTAATTTTTTTAAAAAATGATTCTACTACCAAAGCACCTCACTGATAGTTTTTCTACTCCTAATAGCAACTGCAATGCAAATGTCAGGTTGCCTATTTTTAGTGGGACACAACTTATATCACCTCAAGAAAAAATGGCGTCTCTAGAAAGTGACCAACTTATTCTAATGCTAAGACACATTTGTCAGAAGTGCTATACCTTTATCATTCAACACTTATGCAACCGGGTTCAAGTCTCATAGCTCCAATGCAAAATAAAAGAAAAATGAGGAGGCCTGACACTTTACCTGTCTAGAGGCTCTCAAATGGGCAGCATTGGGCTGCTGCATCATTCAATTGCTCAACCCACTAATGCATGCTAAATTTTTTCCACTATCCACCTAAAACAAACAATACACATCTATGTCTGTGTACAGTAAATTGCTGCTTTCCAAGACATAGTAATATTTTAAAATGATGATTCTACTACCAAAGTACCTCATGGAGAGTTTTTCTACTCCTAATACTTGCAGCTGATATTCGCCCTAGGAAAAAAAATTCTAAAAACTCTACCAAGGAATTAATCTTGAATAATGATATAAAAATTAAATTTATTTATAATATAATGAATTATATTTTAAAAATTAAATCTCATACTAAATAAGATAATATTATATAACTTTAGGGGAACAAAGATACTGATATTAACATATGTAATCTACTTTTACCATAAAAAAATAGTGTTAGTTAGTGTTTGGACTGTTATTAAAATTTTATGATTACTTAGAAATAAACTGAATTTTAAATTTCACCATTGTTTGTTAACTAAATTTATTTTAATTCAAATATTTATTAAATTATTATAAAGTACGTTTTAGTTATCTTCTAAATCATTAATTTACTAATTATCAACTTTAATTCATTTAATTTGCTGATTTCCACTTATTTTTAGCATCATATGTTTTATATTTTATTTTTTAAGAAATTTATCCAAAAATCTAATAGACAGCAATACACCAATACATTCATTCCAGAGACTCACTCTATGACCTTAACACAACTTAGTCTCAGCCATTTTTCCCCTCTCTCAAAAAAAGACCTAGATAATGGAGTGCAAGGCCATAACTATTATTCATGCATATATTTAGACTCACTACAGATGTTTTACAATAAATTCGTGTTTTCAAGTTTAGAAACCACAATTAAAAATAATTGAAGATAGTAAGCTAATTGCTCACTACTCATTAGAATTCTATAAGGTTAGAACCTTCCCGAGAAAAGGATGACTGAAATAATACTGCAGCTGTATTGTACCACTCAATTGCTCAGCCCACCTATGCATGCTAACTTTTTTCCGCTATACAAAGTTGCTGCTTTCCAAGTTATGACAGAGTAATTTTTTTAAAAGATGGTTCTACTACCAAAGCAGCTCACTGATAGTTTTTTTACTCCTAATAGCAACTGCAATGCAAATGTCAGGTTTCCTATTTTTAGTGGGACCTTATTTTTAGTGGGACCAACTTATATCATCTCAACAAAAAATGGCCTCTCTAAAAAGTGACCAACTTATTCCAATGCAAAGACTCATTTATCATAATTGCTATACCTCTATCATTCAACACTTGTGCAACGTGGTTCAAGTCTAATAGCTCCAATGCAAAATAAAAGAAAAATGAGGAGGCCGGACCTCTAGAGGCTGTCAAATGGGCTGGAGCTCTGCAGCAGCACTCAATTGCTCAGCCGACTAATGCATGCTAACTTTTTTCCACTATCCACCTAACATAAACAAATAGAGATCTATGTCTATATATATATAATGACAATAAATTGCTATTTTCCATGATATAGTAATATTTTAAAAAGATGATTCTACTACCAAAGCAGCTCACCGAGAGTTTTTCTACTCTTAATACTTGCAGCTGATATTCACCCTACTAAAAAAATTCTAAAAACTCTACCAAGGAATTAATCTTGAATAATGATATAAAAATTAAATTTATTTATAATATAATAAATTAAATTTTAAAAATTAAATTTCATACTAAATAAGACAATATTATATAAGTTTAGGGGAAAAAGATATTGATATTAACATATGTAATCTACTTTTACATTAAAAGAATAGTGTTAGTTAGTGTTTGGACTGATATTAAATTTTTTTGATTGCTTAGAAATTAACTGAATTTTAAATTTCACCATTGTTTGTTAACTTAATTTATTTTAATTCAAATATTTATTAAATAATTATCAAGTACGTTTTAGTTATCTTCTAAATCATTTATTTACTAATTATCAACTTTAATTCACTTAATTTGCTCATTCCCACTTATTTTTAGTATCATTTGTTTTATTTTTTAACAAATTTATCCCAAAATCTAATAAACAGCAACACACCAACAGACTCACTCTAAGGCCTTAACACAACTTAGTCACACCCATCTTTCCCCCCTCTAAAAAAAGTCCTAGATAATGTAGTGCAAGGCCATAACTACTGTTCATGCATATATTTAGACTCACTACAGATGTCTTACAATAAATGCCTGTTTTCAAGTTTAGAAGCCACAACTAAAAATAATTGAAGATAGTAAGCTAATTGCTCACCACTCATTAGAATTCAATAAGGTTAGAACCTTGGTGAGAAAAGGATGATTGAAATAATATTGCACCTGTATTGCACCGCACCACTCAATTACTCAGCCCACCCGTGCTCGTAACTTTTTTCTACTATCCACCTAACACAAACAAATACACCACAATAAGTTGCTACTTTCCAAGTTCCTCCAGTAATTTTTTTAAAAGATAATTTTACTACCAAAGTAGCTCAGGTTGCCTATTTTTAATGGGACCCAACTTATATCACCTCAACAAAAAATGGCATCTCTAGAAAGTGACCAACTTATTGCAATGCTAAGACTCATTTGTTAGAAGTGCTATACCTTTATCATTCAACACTTGTGCAACCCGGTTCAAGTCTCATAGCTCCAATGCAAAATAAAAGAAAAATGAGGAGGCGGGACACTTTACGTGTCTAGAGGCTCTCAAATTGGCAGCACTCAATTGCTCAGCCCACTAATGCATGCTAACTTTTTTCCACTATCCACCTAACATAAACAATACAGATCTATGTCTGTGTATATATAATGACAATAAATTGCAGTTTTCCAAGACATAGTAAAATTTTAAAAAGATGATTCTACTCTCATGCAGAGTTTATAATGACAATAAATTGCAGTTTTCCAAGACATAGTAAAATTTTAAAAAGATGATTCTACTCTCATGCAGAGTTTTTCTACTCCTAATACTTACAGCTGATATTCACCATAGGAAGAAAAATTCTAAAAACTCTAGAAAGGAATTAATCTTGAATAATGATATAAAAATTAAATTTATTTATAATATAATGAATTATATTTTAAAAATTAAATTTCATACTAAATAAGATAATATTATATAAGTGTAGGGGAATAAAGATATTGATATTAACATATGTAATCTACTTTTACTTTAAAAGAATAGTGTTAGTTAGTGTCTGAACTCATATTGAAATTTTATAATTGGTTAGAAATTAACTGAATTTTAATTTTTTTAATTCAAATATTTATTAAATTATTATAAAGTACTTTTTAGTTATGTTCTAAATCATGTATTTACTAATTATCAACTTTAATTCTTTTAATTTGCTGATTCCCACTTATTTTTAGCATTATATGTTTTATTTTTTATTTTTTATTTTTTAATAAATTTATCCAAAAATCTAATAGAGAGCAACACACCAATACATTCATTCCAGAGACTAACCTTAGGCCTTAACACAACTCAGTCACATAATGGAGTGCAAGGCAAGGCTATGACTACTGTTTATGCATATGTTTAGACTCACTTCCCTTACAATAAGTGTTTTCAAGTTTAGAAGTCACAACTAAAAATAATTGAAGATAGTAAGTTAATTGCTCACGCCTCATTAGAATTCTAAAAGGCTAGATCCTCCTGAAAAAGGAGGATTGAAATAATACTGCACCTGGATTGCACCACTGAATTGCTATGCCCATTAATGTATGTTAACTTTTTTCAACTATCCACCTAACACAAACAAATATAGATCTATGTGTGTGTATATAATGACAATAATTTGCTACTTTCCAAGTTGTGGCAGAGTGGTTTTTTAAAACCATGATTCTACTACCAAAGCAGCTCAACAAGAGATTTTTTACTCCTAATGCTTGCATTTGATATTCACCCTACTGAAAAAAATACTAAAAACTCTACAAAATTTTCAGTATATTAATAAAATATATTAATTTTCATTTAGAAAATGTAAACAGTTCTTTTCAAAAATGCCCTCTGTTCAATTTTTTTTTTGCAAAAATAATATCATTTTTAAAATTGTTATTGCAAAAAACACGTCTTTAAAAATAAGATTTCCAATTTTTTTTTTTAAAAAATACAAATTTTTTGCCAACTTTATTCAAACTTGACAAGTTTCTACATCTTGATACAACTTCGAAGGTAAAAAAACAAAAGAGAATGCAACTATTAGCATATCAATCCTGTTGATTTTAGGTACCCCTTATTTTTGCAAAAAATTTCATGAGAATGTTATAAAATCGCAAAAGAAAAACTTAAAAAAAAGTTTTTTTAGTAATTTATCAAATAAAAATATAGGTTGATAATTTTTTTCACCAACAACATATTACATGTTAATTAGGTTCCCATATTTGATCTATATAACAACTAGGAAGTTTGTTTCTTTAATTTTCATCGTCAAATATTTCTTTAATCTTTTTTTTAGAATGGGAATTTCATTAAACCACCAAAACATCCGACAATAATGTCTCTAACAAATAAGATGGAGGATACACGAAAACAATAAAACAATTATGCTCACAAGGAATCCTAGCCAAATTATGTGCTATCTTGTTAGCTTATTTTTTAATGTGACTAACTAATATCCTAACCGAACTTCTTATCATCTTTTAATATTGATGCACTAGATCTACACTTTCCAAAACATTATAGTGGCCTTGGTTGATAGCATTAACACTCACTTTCTATGATCAGAGCTTCCCATATGCCTGCTAGCTCTGCTTCTAGGACTGGAACAACCCCGGTAAATCTCATAGTACTCACCTTGATTATTTCTAAGAACCATACCAACAACAAATGAATTATGCCCTTTTACCACTGAAGTGTTTACGTTTAGTTTGAGTTGATCCACCTCCCGACGTTTTCATCTATGAGTAGTCATCGTACAAGGCTCACCAGTTCTCTAGCATATTATCAGTCAATTTATATTCTAAGTCCTTTTATTTACTAACTGCCACTCATCAACTTGCGTTTTACTCTAGGAAACTCCAAAGGTTGGTAACATGCTTCTATTTTCAAAAATTCTCTTATTTCTAGAAAACCAAATGCCCTAAAGCGCTGTCGAGATTTTGATTAGACTGTCATCTAAAGCTTTTGTCAATATATTCAGAAGCCATTCATGAGCATATTCCTCCTTTCCCTCACTGAAGTTGAGATTAACTTCGTGTCATCACTCCTTGACATAATTGCAGTCGAGGAATGTTGTGCAAGACATGCCTGTACTTCAATAAGACTAAGTCAAATTTACAACCCTAAGTAAGTTGTATTATAATCTTAGTTTGCATTTTATATTGTAACATTAAAGTCTGTAAAAATGTCAATGAGCAGACTGGAGTTTTTTCTTTTAAACAGTATCAAGCCTAAGAATTCTATTTGGAAGAAGATCAAGAAGATCATGCCTCAGAAGAATTATGAAGAAGCTTGGAGTTGAATAAATCTATTTTGGGAAAAATGTACTAAGTCAAGATCTCTACAAGTCACAAATTTAGTGTTATAGAAAAGTCATTTGAGAACTCGAAAATGACTTAAAGAGAACTCAGAAAAACTACTAGAGAACTCAGAGATATCGACAAGCCAAATTGAAGACATAAAGATTGGAGATATCGACAAATCATTTCTTCACTAGAGAACTCAGAGTTATCGACATGTCATAATTTATTAGGGAACTCTGAGTTATCGATAAGTCAAATTTAAATAGAGAACTCAGAGATATTGATAATCCAAAATTCACTAATGAACTATGAGTTATCGACAAGTCAAATTTGACTAGAGAACTCCGAGTTATCGATAAGTCAATAAGCTACTAGAGAACTCAGAGATATCGATAAGCCAAAGTGAAGATATGAAGACTAGAGATCTCGACAAGCCAAATTCTCTTATAGAGAACTAAGAGACCTCTACAAGTCAAATTAACTATGGAGTATTACAGATCTCAATAAGCCAATATACTTATCGAGATGTCAAGTCCTCTATTGAGCAAACTGGAGATCTCGAGGTAAAATCTCAATGTACAAAATTGCAGACCAGTTCAATATCCAAGATTTACAATCAACAAACAATCCAACCAGTTGAATTGACAAGTCTATAAAAAAGCAGCTTGAAGAGTGTACAAGATCAAGGGTGAAGATTAACTGACAAAGGATGAACAAAATTAACACAATATGCAAAGATATGCTAAGCCAAAAATGGAAGATATACTTTTCCTAAAATAGAAATGACAAGTGATAGCTTGCTAAAGTTAATAACATGTCTTATTATACACTCTGTAAACCAGTAGTTAACTAAATTATAAAGTTAACACTGGTCCTTTGTTAGAAGTAATAATTTAGATCAGAAATTCTTGTACTCTCTCAAGAAAGAAGCTAAACTCTTTATTAAAAAAGAGCCTAGAAATTTTGTAGAAAAAAATCTTAATTTTAATATAAAATTAAGTGAGTTTTGAAAGATCTGCGTTCTTTATTATTGCATATTTAGTTTGTGTATTAACACATTTTACTACAAGATTTGATTTACTTTGTTCACAACCAAAATAGTTCAAGAAAAGCTTAAAAACACTAAAACAAATTCACCCCCCTCTGTGTGTAATTCATTACCTAACAAGTGGTATCAGAGCAAAATCTGAAAGTAAACAGATTCAAGATCTTGGAAGAATGAATACACAGAAAATCAGTAGCATCAAAATTCCTACTTTTGACAAAGCTAACTACACTCTGTGGAAAAAGAAAATGTTGTTGTTTATCAAGATGGCAAATCCACTATACATTCAGATTCTAAAAAATGGGCCTTTCATTCCTATGGTTAGAGTTAAGGAATCTACAGATGGTGATATGGTCATTCCAGCTCATTATGCTCCAAAAGAACCTGCTGAGTACTCTAAGCCTGAGAAAAAAAATGTTTCCCTGGATAGTGGCTTGCAGCTTATTTTGATGAAGTCACTTGACAATGTAATGTACAACAACATTCTCAAATGTGACACTGCTAAGAAAATCTGGGAGAAGATTGAAATACTCTGTGAGGGAACTGAGGAAGTTAGATCTAATCAAAGAAGGATACTGATTTCACAGTATGAAGGCTTCATTGCCAAGCCAAAAGAAAGTATCACTGATGCATTTAAAAGGTTTAATAAGCTGATAAATGACTTGCAGCTCCATGATAAATATTATGAAGCTGAAGAAGTGAACTTGAAGTTTTTGCTTACACTACCTGACCATTTGGAATAGAAAATTTCAGCAATCAGAGAAGGGAGAGACTTAAGCAGAATAACACTGGAACTTCTATATGGAATTCTCAAAACATATGAACTAGAAATGATTCAAAGCAAATCATTGAGATCTAGTCAAGGACATGTTATAGATGGTTCAAGTGCTTTAATTGTTAATGAAAGCCAAACCTCTAATGATGAGACAAGATCTCAAATTTGAGTTGCCTCAACAAGTGAACAAAGAAACAATGATTCATAGGAACAAGTTATTTTGGAATTGGAAGAAGATGAGTTCTACAGCCTAGATGAACTTGATGAGCTTGATCAGTCAATGACCTATCTGGCAAGAAAGTTCTCTAACATTAGAGTAAAGTACATATCTGATAGCAAAAATGGTTATAAAACTGGATCTGTTGACAAATCAAAGATAAGATGATTCAATTGTGATGAACTAGGCTATTTTGCTACAGAATGCAGGAAACCCAAGAAAGCAAAGAAAGACAAAGAAAGACAAAGCTTATCTTGAATTGGAAGAAAAGTATAAAGCTCTTATGAAGAAATAACAAATCAAAGCTTATATTATAGAAGGAAAAAGTTGGGATGATTCTGATAATGATGAAGATGTGGAAGTTGGAAATTATACATTAATGGCCTTGGAGAATCATCCTCATCAAAATCACAGGTACCAACTCTCACTATTATTGATTTAAATGTGAGTCAATATAAGGAAACTATAGATAAGATGATCACATAAATGTTTTACATTCATACAGGTATGATTGCTGCTAATGAAGAAGTTAGCAGACTGAAAAAGATAAATGAGAAGCTTGAGAATGAGAAACAAGAAGCTAAATTGTTGTTGGTTGAGCTTGAAGCTGTAAGACAAGAAAATGCATATCTAAAGAACAAGCTTAAGTGTGCAAGTGAAATTGAAGCAGTGCTAAGGGAAAAACTGGAAAATAATGAGGTGAAGTTGAAGTCCTTCAAGAATGCATCTGAATTGGTTAGATAATACCATGAGAAAAATAAGCCATGTGCAAATATTGTTATTGGTGTTGATTATGATGCCTTGAACAACAAGAAGTGATAGGCAACAAAGGAAAAGTAACAGAAAATGAAAATGTTCCATCTATGCTGAAAAGGTTATATCACCTATGTTCAAGGCATGTGAAATTAACTTCAGTGAAGAAGAGTTGATTATCAAGCAAGAAATTGCTGATAAGCATAAAGAGACGAAAAATATAGAAGCAACTCAATCTTCCAAAACTGAAGAGAAGCTCATAGATAAACAAAGTCCCAAGACCCCTGTCAAAGAAACCAAGACTGGAGATGCAAGAAAGAAGAAGAAAAATAGAAATGGGAAAATTGGGATAAACAAAAGCAAAATTTTTGCTTATGTTGCAAATGCTCCAAGAAAGAAATAAGAAAAATGTGGCTTTGTGAATCACCTAACTGACCTTTGTAAAAAGGCAGTTATCAAGCCAACTGAAGAAGCCTGCAAATAAAATGAAGCAGATGCAAATGATCCCTACTCATTATGTGACAAGTTTGATTGTATCCCTAGCAACTTGAAAGTGATGAAGAGTTGCCACAAACTGAGAGTAGACCTCAAAAAAACAAAAATTGGGTCTACAACAAAAAGGGAAAATGCAAAGCAATCAATGAATTCTATTTTATCTGGAACTACTCATTCTGCTTCTGCTAAATCAGTTAACAAGAAGAAAGTACCCAATATGGGTTGCTAAACACACTTAAAACTCATTGTGTGCAGGAAAAAATGAAAAAAGTCATATGGATCATAAACAATGGATGTTCCAGGCATATGACAAGTAATAAGGCCCTGCTATGACAGTGTGAGGAGAAGGCTGACCCTTTGGTGACCTTTGAAGACAACAACAAAGGATTCACAATGGGATATGACAAAATTATTTCTGGAAATGTTATCATTGATGATGTAGCACTGGTAGCTATTCTTGAAGTGAATCTTCTCAGTGTTGGACAATTTATAGATAAAGGCTTTGAAGTTTTATTCAACAAAGAAGAATGCACTTTTATCAGCAAGAAAAATGGTGAAGTAGCTCTGAAAGGAGCAAGGAAAGGAAGCTTATTTATTGCAGACTTGTACTCAACAAATAAGGATGGAATTTGTTGCTTCTACACCAAGACATCAGAAGAACAAATCAATCTTTGGCATAAAAAGTTTTCTCACCTAAATTTCAAGGCAATCATCACCTTGGTCAAAAAGGAGTATGTAAGAGATATGCCTAAACTGAAGTTTGCTCAAGTTGAAGTATGTGAAGCTTTTCAAGAAAGAAAAATGAAAAATCAAGTCACGAGTAAAAAACTGTGAATTCTATAAGTGCACCATTGCGGCTTATTCATATGGACCTCTTTGGGCCAGTAAATGTCTTATCTATTTCAAGAAATAAATATGCACTTGTGATGGTGGATGATTTCTCAAGACACACTTGGTTAGAGTTCACGCACTCTAAAGATGAAACTACACACATCTTAATTGAGCACATCAAGAAGATTGAAAAACAGGCTCAAGATCACAATTGTGTAAAGAGATTGAGAAGCGATAATGAAACAGAATTCAGAAACGTAATATTGAGTGAATTATGCAAAAGCAAAGGCATTGTTCAAGAATTATCAGCTGTTAGAACACCTCAATAAAATGAAGTAGTTGAAAGAAAGAACATAATATTAGTTGAAGCTGTTATAACAATGTTGCAAGATGCCAAGCTGCTAACAAGTATTTTGGAAGAGGCTGTTACCACTGCATGCTATACTCCAAATAGATATCTCATTAACAAGGCTCATGACAAATCACCTTACTCAATTATGTCTAAGAGAAAGCCTACTGTAAAGCATCTTCATGTGTTTGAAGCAAATGTTACATTTTGAAACACAACTCTGAATATTTGGGAAAATTTGACTCAAAGGTTTTTGAAGCAATTTTTATGGGATATTTATTGGAGAGAACAACCTACAAGGTTTATGTGATTAATTAAAAGAAGATTATGGAAAGCACAGATGTGACTTTTGATGGTGACAAATGTCCAGGCTTGGAATGCCTTGATGATAATAGAGATGAAGCCCTTGTATTTGAAAACCTCAAAATTTATAGTGATTTTGATGGAGAAGCTGAAGTTGATGCACAACAGATGATAAATGAAGAGACTACTGAACAAGAAAATCATGGGAATAGAAGCTCATCTCACACACCTGAATTTGATAGCACAAACTCAGGGGGAGAAAGAGAAGAAGGATCTACCAGTCATACCAATTATGAAGAAAATAATGAAGGCACAAGTCAACAAACTCATACAATTATTGGTGATCCTACTGCTGGCGTGAGAACTAGAAGTGCAACTGCTAATGAGTGCCTACATGCATGTTTTCTGTCTCAAGTAGAGCCTAAGAAAATTGATGAAGCTCAACTAGATCCTGATTGGATATCTGCATGGAGGAAGAGCTGAATCAGTTTGAAAGAAATAAAGTTTGAGAGTTAGTTCTTGCACTAAAGAATAGAAGCATAATTGGAACAAAATGGGTGTTCAGGAACAAGATGGATAAAAATGGTATAGTTACCAGAATTAAGTCAAGGTTGGTTGCAAAAGGCTACTCCAAGAAGAATGAATTGGTTATAATGAAACTTTTGCTCCAGTTGCAAGACTTGAAGTAATAAGGATTTTTCTAGTATTTGCTGCACATTCAAATTTTAAAGTGTATCAAATGGATGTCAAGAGTGCCTTCCTAAATGGTGAGCTAGAAGAAGAGGTTTATGTGCTGCAAATTCAAATTTTAAAGTATATCAAATGGATGTCAAGAGTGCCTTCCTAAATGGTGAGCTAGAAGAATAGGTTTATGTGCAACAGCCAGCTGGTTTTGAAGATCCATAATTTCCAGATTTTGTGTACAAGCTACTCAAGCCTCTATATGGACTAAAGTAGGCACCTAGAGCTTGGTATGATACACTGTAAGATTTTCTGCTTAAACAGGGTTTTACTAGAGGTACTATAGACAAGACTCTCTTCTACAAGAAACATGGTGAATATATGATTGTTGGTGAGACTGTGTAGCTGTATGAACAGTTACGTGATAACTCAACACATTAACAACACTAGAACATGATAGGTTAATAAAAGAAGTTCATTAATATGATCATGCCTTAGTGAAGAACAAAGTTTAAAGACTTTTAGGGTTTCAGAAATGTTGAAGATTCAGTATACAAGTGCTACTGGAAGATTTTAGTGTATTGGCTTTGATTGAAGATAAACAGTGTTTGAAGGAGAGGATTATGAAGAATTGAAGACAGGGTATAGACAGAGGTTAATGAATACATTGTCTAAATTACCAGAAAGGATTCCGGTGAAAGTACAGTTGTTTATTGACAGTTACTGTCTGAAGCAATAATGTTGAGGCAAGCTTAACAATGTAATCAAGGATATAATACGAAGACCTGAATCGGGGTTAGTCGTCTGTGAACCAGACCAGTTGCACTAGGCGTCAACAGCTCGTGAAAGGAATCTGGGTATTATTTATAGAAGGATTGTTAAGTTGAGGAACTTACTTCGATTGAACGTTTATATGTTAAAGTACGAGAAGAAGTGCGCGGGGTACACAACACAACAGCTCAGGGGATTGGCGAAGCTCAAAGTTTAATTGTTAAAATAAATAAATTATTTAATGGACTTTAATATAATTTATTTAATAAACTTAAATTGATTTATATTATAAACTTTAAATAAGTTAATTTTATAAATCTAAATTAGTTTATTTATATAAGTTATATTTTAGTATATTTTATAAATTAATTTAATTACAATTTAAACATAAAAAGAAAACAAAACAAAAAAAGAAAAATAGAAAAAGAAAAAGAGAAAAGAAAAACAAAAAGAAAACAAAACAAAAGAAAAAGAATAAAAGAAAAAGAATAAATAAACAAATGAAAGAGGGTGACATAAGTGTCGCCACGTGTTAAGTTTTGTTTTTGTTTTTTGTTAAGTACTTAACATGTACTTGTGCCCCTCACCTTGTCGCCACGGGAGGATGGTGTTGCCATAGAGACATAAACAAGGTGCCCCTGTGGTCGCCACATGAGAGTTGAATTAATAATGCAGGAGATTCCCCCTTCCCTCTGTCACCACAGAGATAAGAAAAGAACCTGTCGCCACAGAGAAAAGAAAAGAACCTGTCGCCACAGAGCTCCTCAATTCTCAGCCACACAATTATTGGATAAAGTCTACACATGCAGCAGAAGATATTGAGCCATTCATTCTGAAATACTTTATGTTCATCTTCTCTCCCAAAAAGAGAAGTGAAATGGTGGCGTAGATTTACAGAGGAGTTCAAGCTACTTGAATATCCGTTTAACTTCTCACCGGAGTAACGTTATAATGTCCGATTTAATTCTTGTATATTCATAGGGGCATTATAATCGTTACCTGGTAATTAAATCCTAGTACAAACAAAATGTAGATTATTGTATAGGATTTGATTTGTAAATCTTTGTAGAAGTTAGGAACTTTATTGTTTTTAGATTGTAGCCGGTTAATTTATTTACCGGAGTGTAGCAACACCCCTCGAGGATTTATATACGAATATATATTTTTCCGAATATCTTGTGTTCCTTGTTTTTATCGTTCCATACACTATTCCTCTCAAGAACACGAAACCACTAACCGAGCACTAAATATTTTATCCGCTAAAGATTCAAAAGAATTTTTAATTTAGTGACTATCGTATTCATCCCCCTCTTCTACGATAATTCGGGACCTAACAATTGGTATCAGAGCTGACCGATTGATACATAAATCAGGATCCAGAATGTAATTTATTTTATTAATTTGTATTTACATAAATTTGTTTTATAAATTTAATTTATCAAATTTAATTTATAAATTTATTTAAATGAATTTATAATTTAAACTTGAATAAGTTTATTTTATGAATTTATTGAAAATACATTTATTTTTTAACTTGAATTAAATGAATTTATTATTTAAATTTTAGTAAATAAAAATTATTAATCTAAATCAGTTTTTCAGAAATAGGTGCCATTTTTTCCCCCGGAATATTGTATATTGGAGCTGCCATTTTTGTGTTTAGTGCAACAGGGGTGTATAATCTATTTTGGCAGTTAAGAAAAACTAAGCAAATAGATTTTGGCAGCTCCTTGTAGGGGTGAGCAAAAAATTTCATAACCGTCCAAACCAACCGTTTCAAACCGCCCAAACCGAAATGTAATGGTTTTGTAACGGTTTGAATCGGTTATGGTTTCATTTTTCCAAAACCCGAAAAATAACGGTTTGGTTTGGATTTGTCTTTTATACTGCCCGTTATATCCAAACCACCCGAATCTATTAAAATATTTTATTTATATATTTTAAGGATACATATATTAGATAAATTATTAATATTTATAAGTAGTTGAATCCATGTTATGTTAAAGTGCACTTGAATGTTACATATTGAAGTTAAAAGATCCAAATTATTACATAATGAATTTGTTTAGTTGATAATTTATTAACTTATTAAATTTTTTACCTAGTAAATATATGCACATATTTTTCTTAACGGTTTAAACGGAAACCGCCCAACCCGAACCGTTATAGTTTGGGTGGTTTGGTTATATCAGTAACGGTTATGGTTACGGTAATGGTTAAGTAAAATGTAAAACCACTAAATTTGGTTTGGATGGTTATGAGCTCTAAACCCGCCCATTTCACCCGATACTCACCCCTAGCTCCTTGTGGTAAATCATGCGACGCACGCGCGGGACAGTGATTTGAGGGCTGCATGTTTCTGTAACGCACGCGCACTACACGCGTGGACCCGCATAAAGGATATAAGTGAACAGAGGAGTGTTAGTGTTGTGCACGCGCAGGAATGGTAACTGTTAACACATGTCGCCATAGAATATAACATTTCTTTCTCCTGGCAATTTAGACAGCTCATGCGAGGGAATTTTCTAAGGCAACTTCCCTCTCTGATTTGTCGCCGCACAGAGGTTTTCGCCGCAGGTACACTTCACAGCCGGTTTATTCTTTTAGTTTCTCAAAGGCTATTTAAAAATCTATAACTGTCGCCATAGAGAAGTTGTGCAGTTAATAATTTTATAACTCCAAAATTAATTATTTTTTATTAATTTATTTTTTCATAAATATTTAAAATTCTTAAACTTAAATTTTTCTTAAATAATAATTTACGTTTTATTTAATTTTTAAGAAAATTCGAAATTCTTGAATATTAAATTTTACGCAAATATTTATTTTTGATTAATTTATTTTTTAAGAAAATTAGAAATATTGGAAATTTAAATTTTTCTTAAATATTAATTTAAGGGTACTCAAGGATTGATGGACTCAGGATTCCTCCGGGCTTTTAAAGTGGATTTTAATCTTTCGAAGAAAACAAAGACCATGTGCTATTCAGACGGAAAACTCCCGAATAAGGAAATTACAGATAATGATTTTCTTACTCCAATGGTATTGATTTCATGACCTACAGACGAAAATTGTGGAACTTCCTCAAAGGCTTACTCCATAGGATACCACTGGGTTTTCAGACACAGGGAATGAATAAAATTTCTACGGGTATAGTTTTTATCGTAGATTTTAAGACAACTCTATGATTCCAGATTTTACAGTCACACAATGGTTTGTACCAATGCTACATTTATCCGGGAATCAATAAAATCATACATGCAGGAATTGTGGAGGTCAGAGAGTATAGTGGGGACATACAAATATCTCAGTTACATGCAGTATATTTGGAACCTCGAGACAGAATGTAGGAGTCACTGATAGTTGAATTAGAAGAAGCTCATATAGAAGTACTTGAGGGACTGGACGTCAGGGTAGTGTTTCACATGTCAGAGAAGTTTGGTCGTATCAGATTCACAAGGAGTACATAAGCTACATCCAAGTATCAAGCATATATATTCCGAAGCAGAGATGCTTACAGATTCAGTTCAAGTGGTGATTACAAGACTGAGAATGGGACATTAACAAGATTTGATAGCTACAGGTTTGACAAGACATATGTGTCAAGTAATTATCAGGGGTTTTACTACAACAGAACAAGGAGCTTAACAAACAAGGATGAGTAGGTATTCAGTTGAAGAGTTGTGACAAAGGTGGAATGTTTTTTTAGGGAAGCAGCCAGTCAAAATTTATAGTGCACGGGAAAGAGTTGGGATGGAGCAGATGATGAGGATCATGAATATCTTGCTTTCATAGAAACCTCTGAAGATGGTCCAACTCACATATATTAGGTTTCAAATTCTTGAACCACTGCAATACTTTGCTCTCAATATTCAATGCATGATAAGATCATAGTGTTTAAATATTTAACACTCGTACATGCATGACAGCATCACACATAGATCATGCTGAACTAGTTCACTAGATTATTTTTCTGGTAACTAGGATTGATGCTTAACTTGTGCATGTTATTTTAGATGATCTTAAATATGTGTTTGAATATTTGTTGAACATAATTAATTGCTTTAGTGAGATATAGTTTTTCCAACACGTAAGACCTTTGTTTATGCTCATCTCCTGTATCCTATTATATTGTGATTTATTCATTTGATCTAAATTGTTTGTTAAGATGTGTTAGTTTATAATTGGATTGAGATAGCAAGATGAGTTTCTTCAACGGGATTGGACTAGATAGAATTAGTAATTTATTTGTTAATTCTGTTTGTTCCATATCATGCCTACATTGCTTAATTCTTATGTGTCATGTTTCTGAATGAATGTCATGTATTTCCAATACAATGCTTATGCTTATGCCATGAATGCATCTCTTAGTACTTGCGTTAATTGTTGAAAAATCATGTTTAGGATTATAATAGGGCAAAGACTGCTAGTCCTTCTTATGTAAGGTTGAAACCATTTTCCCCTAGCCTATAGACAAATCTGTCAAGGGTATTAAGATGGAGAAAATGGTCGGTCAAAGATAAGAATTAGCATGATAAGGTTGTAGCTGTTGGTATCTCTGTTTATAGTAAAATCTCTAATGCAACTGGACTCAAACTGATAAGTTGGGTACCAAGAACTGTTAATCCATTTGTGAGTGCAGGACATAACAGGTTAATTGATTCATATGTATTCTTGGTAATGCATACACAAGGCATATGATCTTTGGAGATGACAGCAAAGGTTTTCATTACGGGACAAGCTATACAGAAGAAGGGATGTCATCATGAATTGAACAATTGGTATCACTGATAACAACTAATCACTGGTGTCACTGATAACAAATGAAGCAACTTCCTTGCTGGAGAATCAAGGCACAAATCCTCTTATTAGACAGTTCTGCATCAGAGAACAAAATATCAATTCAATGAAGGATTAGTGTCTCATCTGAAGTAGGAAGATTGAGAAGCTTGCTCTGATTAAGAGTAAGTTAAAAGCTCTCACCCTTGAACATCAACACAAGGAACTCTTTTGTAAAAAAGGTTTAGTGAGAGGACTGCCTCATCTGGAACTCAGAAGGATGATAAATGTGAGGCATGTTAGAAAGAGAAGTCAAAGACAACATCACATCAAAGTAAAGATATATTTTAGTGATGGTGGATGACTACTCTTAACACAAAGTTATTGTTCATGCGTTCTCAAGACAAGACATCACAAATGGTGATTGATCACATCAAAGAAGATCAAGCTGGAAGCAACTGTAAAAGAAATGATCTTGTAGTCAGATAATGGAACTGAATTCAAGAAGCAGTTCTGATTAGTATCTGTAACATCAAAAATATTTTGAGACATATTCAGCACTGGAAGCTCCGTGTCATAATGGAGTGGTACAAAGGAAGAACCGGAACTTGATTAAAGCTACAAGGGAAATATCAAGCTAATCAAGACTTTCTAAATACCAAAGAGCTCGAGCAGTCAAAACAGTTTACAACAAGTAAGATCAAGCCTTGATCGGGACGTATACATCAAGACCACTAATGAGTTAATGGCCAACAGAAGCAAACACTGGATATTCTCAAAGTTTTTGGAGAGAATGTTCTACAGTTAGGATATTTTCCATGGCGACTCAGTGGAGTCTACAACCTACAGGGCATTTGTGGTTGATCAACAGAAGATGATTGAAATTCTAAGTGCACAGTTCAACAACTCCCTGCTCCAAGCTATTATAGGAGAAATTAATGGTATTGATGATTCATACCCAAACCGTGGAATGGCAGTGTAATACACAACTCATTATTTCAATGAAGCCAATCAGCAAGGGTAAGGATTTTCAGGAAATCCCAGAAACAGCTTAGGGGGAGCAATAGAAGGATCAACTAGTCAGACACAACACCACATTGAACATTTAGAGGACACAACAAGAACATATTTGCTGAGACAAAGGGTTTGGTGTCAAGTCTATTCCTAGAGTCTAGTTCTTAAGTGATCCAGATGGTGGAGTAATGATTAATAGGGATTCTGAGTGTGAATGATTATCTCTCTAGTTTTCTAACTAAAGAAGAAACTAAGAAAGTTACAGAAGCTCTGATAGATCCGGATTGATTGGGTGATTACAAAGTAAGATGAACTCAATCAGTCAGCAAGCAGATTGTTGGGAAGCTGGTATCCAAACCAAATGAAAATATTGTAATTGGTACAAGGATAACCAGAAGTCAAACTGGATGACAATGGCATTGTTACGAGGTACAAGGCCAAACTAGATGCTAGGTTATTATCAGGAAGCAGCATCTAATAGATAACACCAGTGACGAGACTTGAGAATATTATGATATATCGGGCACCTGATGCACATTACACTTGGAATTGGACTCTAGTAGATGTGTACAAGTGCACTCCTGGTTGGTGAGTCAAAAGAGGAAGTCAATGTATATCTCTTCTTTACAAGCTCATTTCACGTTGGTATGAACTAGTATACTACTAAAGTAATCGCCAAGGACATGGTATGGCACTCTAACTGAAGTTGCAGTTTAATATAAACTAGTAGAGTCGTCATATTAATAACTCTCTTATCATTAGGCATAAACATAATATTATATATGTGCTCTGATATAATGATAATGTTATATGTTGGTCTACTAATAAAAACTTGTGCAAGATTATTTGCTAAGTAATTGCAGAGTAGGTATGGAGGAGCATGTTGGAAAGGTTACAATTCTTTTTGGGATTACTTTAAGCAAGCCATTAGAATAATTCTTTTAGGAGCTCAAGCAAAGGCAAAAGAACAATTCTTTTAGGAGCACAAGTAAACCAAAAGAATGATGGCAATGTAAGTAAGTTAAGGATCTTTTGAAGATGCATAATTTAAAAGATTCTGAACATGCCAGGACTACTTACCAACAGAAACCACTAAAGCTTGATCAGTGCAACTCATGTACAATGACAAGCTATAGAGGTATGACGAGCTCACTCTTTTACTCAAATGCTAATAGACAACATGAAATGTTTTCAAGATGTCAATGTGCAAGGTTCCAAGTGGATCCTAGAGAATCCAATCTTATAGCTATTAACAAGATTATTAGATATCTTAAGGGACTACCAACTCTTGGAGTAAAGTACCCTAAAGATATTATGCTTAACATGTTTGGCTATATAGATACAGATTATGCAGGTTGTAAGAAAGACAGGAAAAGCATCTCTGAAGCTGTCAACTTAATTGACAGGAGAAGCATCTCAGGAAACTGTCAACTTCATGGAAGAAGATTGATTTCTTGTTATGATAAGAAACAACCTCAAATCCAACAACTCTGTGAACACTCTATGAAAAGGCATCTTCACACCAAGTATCATTACTTTAGAGAGCATGTCTTTAGTCAAAGAATTACTGACAAATATATTTATTAAATCACTTGTTAAAGTTAATTTTCAAGACTGGTTTGTAAGTGTGGGATACCATTCAATGTATATTAGTTGGAAATCCCATCTGTAAGGAATTTTTCATATAACTTCACAAGTATTAAATCTTCAATATTTAAAGGACTTGTGAATTTATCAGTAATCCAGTACCTCGTACTTAGTGCTACTATCTTAATTATCATTATTACAATATCGTATATATTTGTGGTAGTTAACTATTATAGCATTAAGTTTGAATATTATTTCAATTGATTTAAATTATGACTGCAGATATATCCATTCCATATCAGTCTCATAATTTGAATTATATTAAAATAATATGCAGTATAGTTATTTATATCTTGTACGAATAATTATGATACTTTTAATATTAGTGATATTATTTAGAATTTTTGTTCTAAGTAATCAATGCTTATTTCTAAAACTCACTAATATTGAAAGTTGAAGTATTTTCTAAGTTATGTGTATAAAACTCTCAATATTTTATATGCTTAGAAAGTATTTCTAAAATTACTAATTATCTAGAAATTGATTGCCATGTATATAAATCATATATCCTATTGGTGATTATTCAAGGGTAATTATAAATACTTAAGTGCTAGTATCTAACTTATAGATATTTAGTATTTATTTATTTAATATTTATTTTGGGTAGTTTGGATTATGAAAATTGAAGCAATTTAGTGATTTTATTTGCTTCATAATTCAAACTAACTTAAAATAAATAAGCAGCATGATTGATTATAACTAAACCTGTCAACAATTGATATCTAGTATATTGATTGTAACTTATGTGTTATAAGTTAATTATGAGATTTTGGTTTTAGTGAATTTAGAATATTTATATCTCAAGAATTCACTGAAATCAGAATATGATTGCAGCATGATTAGTTGTGTGTAAATTCTTGACTTATATTAGTTAATGATATATTGTTAAGAGTTTAACTATGAACTAATTGTGAAGTATTAGTATTTGTGACATTACTTAGAACTCCTCTAAGTAATCAATGTTTATCCTCAATCACTTATACTAATATAAAAAGTGTAAAAATATCTCTTGAAGGACAACTATGGTCAATGAAGATTTTTCTTTATTAGAAGAAACCATATGTTGTTCACCTAGAATAATTTTTATACTTATTTCTAAATTCCTGAACACTTTGATAATAGATGCAATACTCAATGGATCAAAGTATATGGAACTTAGAATATTTTTCTAAGATTACAAATAAGTCAATGTTGGTTAATGTTGCTTTATTTATCGAACCAATATTGTTTGAGATACTACAGTTTTTAGGAGTTAACAATTGTATGATATATGAAATTGAATGCTGATATCTTTTTTATAGATAATTGGTATTTAATTCATTGATATCTTATTTTAATATTTAAAATATGATGCAACATAATTATTAGTATCTAAGTACTTGGCAAGTATCATACAATGATATATTATTAATATTTTATTGCAGAAAATTGTGAGATTTTAAGTTCTAGTGGATTTATATGAGTTGCTATATCTGAAAGATTCACTATAATTTAAAATCAGCAGCATAGTCATTCTTGTTAATATTGTTTATCAATACACAGTGTTGTTGATAATAATTTTATAAAGATAGATTATGGACCTTTTGATATGAATGAGAATTGCTTAGACTTTACCCTAAGTGATCAATGCTTTTATAAAAACTCATTCACAATAAAAGACAAAATCTTTCTTTCTCTTCTTAATACTGCTAGGTCATCAGTCTGTGTCTTATCAAATCATTTATCTTTTTAGGTATAAAAAGAGACTTGTGCACTCGAATAGTTTTAGGAGAAAATGAAACTTCTTTCTACATTGGTGATTACTTATTTCATGAAAATCTTTGTGAAATCACTATTGTACATCATTTCTCTCAAAAGATTAAATGCATAATTTTCATTCATTATAGATCTTAGGTGCATTTTATCTCTATATTGTCATATGTTCTTTGATGCAGGTTCAGCCTCCAATGACATTCTTTCATTTGATAGTCATGAGGTTAAAATCCCACAACTTCTATCCCAGACTGTAAAGACAAACACGGAAACAGAACCAACCACACTCGCTTACCACTAAAATGATGTATGAATGAGCGTGAGGGAGAAAGTGCCTTAGTGCACCACATAAGGAAGGTTCTGAAGTCAACCTAGCAGCTCTGTCTCCTACAAAGTTGAGTTATATCAAAACTGAGACAACTTCTAGCTCCCATACATTTTCTCAAAAAGATGTAATGGCTGAAAAGGCACTAAAATAGTTACTAGATTCATCCTCTCAACAAGGTGCGTCTATTAAAATTCGCCTGTCGGCCAGGGTATCCGATGTAGTGTCACCACCTCAAACATAAAAAATTCTTGATGCACAAGGAAAGGTTACACACTCAAAGGATGAGTTGACAGAAACAAGAGTTTCGACCATTTTACGGTCAGATTCGATTGTTCAAGGTTCTTTAATGGACCAATTGCCTTTACATATGTTAGGAGAGGATACTGATCCAATAGCCATATGTCAGTGGTCAGTGTCTACCTCCCCAAGACTAATAAACCTAGATGTATCTGCGGATAGTGGATCTGACAGAGGTGCAGATTGGCAACTTGTTGACAACGATTCAGATATTACCTGATGAGTCACAAGGAAATGTCATCACAGACATTAGAAGGAACCTTGATCTTTATGCTAAATTCTTTGGATCATTGTTTACCTTCCCAGAGTTCAAATTTGGAACCCTAAAAGGGAAACTAGCAACTTGTAGCTTATGACTCAGATTTATCTGACGAGTCTAACAAGGATGGGGATTTACGAACTCCCATTGCACCTCCTATGACCTCCTTAAGGATGGCTAAGGTGATTTTCCTTGAAGGTACAGCTGGATTTTGGAGTTATAAGAGGAGTGAAACACTTATTTAGAATGAGTGTAAACACGAGTGGAGAGAAGAGTGAAACACTTGTGAGAATGAGTGTAAACATGAGTGGAGAGAAGAGTGAAACACTTGTGAGGTACACGAAACAGAATCACACACTCACAGTGAGGAAGAAAGACAGAAACACCATATCCCATTCCCTATCCCTAAACATGGTTCTTGATACTTCGGGTCTCGAATCTTTTATGATTGGAACCTAACTCTTAGGGACCTAACATTTACATATTAGATTAGAATACTTCGGGACCTTTGGGAGCTAACAATTGGTAACAACTGGTGATCTCACAATTGGGAGGTATAAGGAGTTAAGAAGATTGGTGAACATGATGATCAATAAAGAAATCATTCTTGCAGAATTCAAAGGGACATAGTTGATCATGGTAGATCAGACTCTGACTTGTTATTTCTTTTCCAAATAAGTAAAATATGAGCACTCCTTTGAACAACAGGATACATTCCATCTCTAAGGGGGAGATAAAAACTTATATAATAGTTTCGAGGATTCATCAACTAAGGCGGAGAAATAGCAGGGAGGAAAGAAAAAGGTAAAGCATATGTACATCACACAACATCAGAAGAATTGGTTTGGTTCATCACTATTCTAAATAAGAGGAGAAGCTGTTTTCCAAAAGGGGAGTACCATTAGTTCTTATCTGCGGATCCTATTGTACGGGAGAGGTGGTAGATGAAGGTGATCTCCTTTAAGCAGTTGATTCTCATAGAGGGGAAGCAAGAGAGATATGTGCTTCTCAATAGGAAATGTGGTTGTACAAAAGAAACTGCTGATGATTACTTCAAGACTGAGAAGTGTTATCTGGCAGAGATTCGAAGAACCAAAGAAATGAAGATGAAACTACTTGAAGATCAGTTCAGTGCTAAAGGAACAATCATCTTTCATTTCAATTACTCAAGAAATTTTGAAATGCAGTATTTGATCCAGAAAACCAGTAGCAATATTTACAAGTACTAGTACTTTACTTTTTCTAGTTGTTAGTTGAGTTATCCTCTCTATTTAATTTATTTGTTAAGTTTAACGATCAAATAGGGGGAGATTGTTGGTGAGACTGCGTAGCTGTATGAACAGTTACGTGATAACTCAACACAATAACAAATATAGAACAAGACAGGTTAATAATACGACGTCTACACAAGAAATCAGGAAGAATGAAGACAAGGCAAATATAAAAAATCAGAAGATTAGAAGAAAGCCTGAAGTCTATCTACATGTCACTGAAAGAAGTTCATTAATATGATCATGCCTCAGTGAAGAACAAAGGTTAAAGACTTTCAGGGTTTCAAAAATGTTGACGATTCAGTATACAAGTGCTACCGAAAGATTTCAGTGTATTGGCATTTATTGAAGATAGACAGTGTTTGAAGTATAGGAATCTGAAGAATTGAAGATACGGTATAGACAGAGGTTAATGAAGAAGTTGTCTAAAGTACCAGAAAGGATTCCAGTGAAAGTACAGTTGTTTATTGACAGTTAGTGTTTGAAGCAATAAATTTGAGGCAAGCTTAACAATGTAATCAAGGCTATAATACGAAAACCTGAATCGGGGTTAGTGGTCTGTGAACCAGACCAGTTGCACTAGGCGTCAACAGCTCGTGAAAGGAATCTGGGTATTATTTATAGAAGATTGTTAAGTTGAGGAACGTACTTGGATTGAACGTTTATATGTTAAAGTACGAGAAAAGGTGCGCGGGGTATACAGCTCAACAGCTCAGGGGATTGGCGAAGCTCAAAGTTTAATTGTTAAATTAAATAAATTATTTAATGGACTTTAATATAATTTATTTAATAAACTTAGTTTGATTTATCTTATAAACTTTAAATAAGTTTATTTTATAAATCTAAATTAGTTTATTTATATAAGTTATATTTTAGTTTATTTTATAAATTAATTTAATTACAATTTAAATTTAAAAAGAAAAGAAAACAAAAAAAACAAAAATAGAAAAACAAAAATAGAAAAGAAAAACAAAAAGAAAACAAAACAAAAGAAAAAGAATAAAAGAAAAAGAATAAATAAACAAATGAAATCAGGGTGACATAAATGTCGCCACATGTTAAGTTTTGTTTTTATTTTTTGTTAATACTTAACATGTACTTGTGCCCCTCACCTTGTCGCCACAGGAGGATGGTGTCGCCCCAGAGACATAAACAAGGTGCCCCTGTGGTCGCCACAGGGGAGTTGAATTAGTATTGCAGGAGATTCCCCCTTCCCCGTGTCGCCACAAAGATAAGAAAAGAACATGTCGCCACAGAGCTCCTTAATTCTCAGCCACATAATTATTGAATAAAGTCTATACAATTGTAGCAGAAGATATTGAGCCATTCATTTTGAAATATTTTATGTTCATCTTCTCTCCCAAAAAGAAAAGTGAAATGGCAGCGGAGATTTACAGAGGAGTTCAAGCTACTTGAATATTCGTTTAACTTCTCACCGGAGTAATGTTATAATGCCCGATTTAATTCTTGTATATTCATAGGGGCATTATAATCGTTACCCGATAATTAAATCTTAGTACAAATAAAATCTAGATTATTGTATAGGATTTAATTTGTAAATCTTTGTAGAAGTTAGGAACTTTATTGTTCTTAGATTGTAGCCGGTTAATTTATTTACCGGAGTGTAGCAACACCCCTCGAGGATTTATATACGAATATATATTTCCCCGAATATCTTGTGTTCCTTGTTTTTATCATTCCATACACTATTCCTCTCAAGAACACGAAATCACTAACCGAGCACTAAATATTTTATCCGCTAAAGATTCGAAAGAATTTTTAATTTAGTAATTATCGTATTCAATTTCCCCTTCTACGATAATTCGGGACCTAATAATGATCCTAGTTCAGATCTATGTGGATGATAGCATCTTTGGTTCTACAAATGAAAAGTTGTGCCAAAGATTCTCCAGGCTTATGCAGAGTGAATATGAAATGAGCATGATGGGGGAATTAAGTTACTTTCTTGGACTTTAAGTTAGTCAAAGAAGTGATGAAATCTTCATCAGCCAACCTAAATATGTTAAAGATTTATTGAAAAAGTTTGGCATGGTTGATTGTTCACCTGCATCTACACCTATGTCTACTGCAACAAAGTTGGATGAAGATAAAAATGGCAAAAGTGTAGATATTTCAAGCTATAGAGGGATGATTGAATCATTACTTTACTTAATTACAAGTAGACCAGACATCATGTTTGCAACATGTCTATGTGCAAGATTTCAAGCCAATCCAAAAGAATCACATTTGATTGATATGAAAAGGATTTTCAGATACTTGAAGGGGACTCCAAAGTTGGGATTGTGGTATCCTAAGGAAATTGGTTTTGAAGCTGTTGGTTACACAGATGCAGATTTTGCTGGATGCAAGATTGACAGAAAGAGTACTAGTGGAAGCTGTCAATTTCTTCGTCAAAAACTTGTATCCTGGTATAGCAAGAAACAACAATCTGTATCAAGTTCTACAGTAGAGGCTGAATACATTACTGCAGGAAGTTGTTGTGCTCAAGTGCTTTGAATTAGAAATCAGATAATGGATTATGGCCTAGTGTTACACAAAATACCTATCATGTGTGACAATACTAGGGCTATATCTATAATGGCTAATCCAGTTAATCATTATAGATCAAAGCACATTGATGTAAGGTACCATTTTATTAGAGAACATGCTACAAATGGTATCATTGATCTCATTTTTGTTCCAACAGAAAAACAATTAGCTGACATTTTTACTAAACCTTTGGATGAAGCAACTTTCACTAGACTTGTAGGTGAAATTGGAAAGCTTAATTCTTCATCCTAAGGCAAGAACTCAGCTAATATTTTGCAGCAGATTAATTTCTAATAAATCAACTTTTATTTGATTTAATTAGAAATTAACTAAAATATGAATTACAAATATTTCAGAAATCTCTGCATATTTATTTTTCAAAATTCAAAATTTAACTTGGAAGTTTTTTTTTATATTCTAAGTAAATTGCTCAGTTGTTAATTTATATCTTTAATATGTAAAATTAACACAAGACATAATTACAGTGATCAAAAGTATATAGAGAACTAAGTCCCATATTTCTGATCTAAAGATGGAAGTCTGAAGGGGAAGAGTCTTTGTTATTGGCTGCTCAATGCTTCACATGTCATTATTCAGATGGCTTGATTCAGGTGGTTTTGTTGCTGTGTCTTCGACTATTTATGTCTCCAACTGATTCAGTGTTTATTTCAACAAAATAGGTGTTTGTTAGTTAATCATTGGTGAGCTTGTTCCCTTTGTGGGTTGTTCCCCTTTTTTATGGGTTGTTTAAGTCGAGAGATCACTCCATTGAAGTGACTGAGTATTCGAGCTTGTGTTTAAGCTATGTGAGCATTTATAGTTGAGTTTGCGTAGCGTCAAGTTGGCGGATATTGTTGAGATCTGTGAGCAATTGTCCTTTAATGACAAGTAAAGCCAATATTCCTCTGATGGTGATCAAAGACAGGGTCCTTTAATGGCAAGCAAAGTCAGGACTTAATTGAAGGTAAGGCGGTCCTCTAATGGCAAACAAAGCTAGGATACCTCTAATGAAAATCAAAGTCAGGATCCTTTAATAGCAAGTAAAGTCATGACCTAAATAAAGTTAAGGCGGTCCTCTAATGGCAAGCAAAGTTAGGATACCTCTTATAACAATGAAAGACATGATCATTTAGTAGCAAGAAATGTCAAGACGTGGGCCTATACTTATTGTCTTAGTCATCAGTTGGAAAAATATGAGGTAGTTAGTACCAACTTATATCTCCAAGGAGTTTCACTTTGTTCACACTCATCAGCTTGAGGGGGAGTGTTGAGGAATAGAATACGAGGGTAGTTTGATCTTTGTAACTGAGTAGGTATTGGGCTATATATAAAGCCCACGTAGTTTCATTTTGGCATTTGGGTTTTTAATGTAGTCTTTTTTGAGATATTCAGTAGAAACATAAGTTTTCATTTACTCTTCTTCTTTCTTCTTTGATTCTTAGTTTATCAAACATCTATGATGTAGGTAAATATATAAAAGGTACTAGTTCGCAACCCGTGCAAAGCATAGGACCCGGGACCGAGATTAAAAATAATATCAAGTTATTATTTACATTAAATTAAATCTTATAATCCGTGCAAAACACAGATTGAAATATAATAAATAAATATTATTAAATTATGTAGTAAAAGAAGTCGAAACAAGTGTAATTATGAAATTCACCGTATAGTCATTTTTTTTACTAATATGACTTATAAATCTAGTTAAAGTTCCAATTATACACCTAATTATTTTACTTGTTATATAAATCTAACACATTGGGCCTGTTTGGGATTTCTTGTAACTTATGACTTAAAATTGAAAAGTGACATGTAAGTGATATGAATATCGTAACTTATAAGCTATTTAGGTGTTTGGATAATTTTACGTATAAGTTCAATATAAGTTGATAATGTGTTTGGTAAATCATAATTTATAAGTCTTAATGTTTTTGAAAAATAAATTAAATTTAAAATACAAATTACATAATTGATAATTTTAATACATGAATATAAAAAACAAAAAAAAATTAAAATTAAGGATATTGATCTCGAAATAAAAAATTTTGAAACTGCACTTCATAATAGTCTTAAAATGTGTGTAAAATATAAATTAACCTTAAAACGTGTGCGAAATATCTGAAAAACTGCAAACAAATTAGTGGCTCGAGGGTATTTTTACCATTTCAACAAAACCCGAACACTCTAAAATAGTTAAAAGAAAAAAACACTAGCCCCCTTCACTAATAAATAAATTCAATGGAAACAAATATAATAAATAGAATAAATTAACGTAACTGACTTAGATAAACATAAATTGGAGTTCATAGGGGAACAAAAAAACCCTGAAAAGAGCTACCTAATTTTAAGTCTGAAAAATAAGTTGAATGACGAATGTACCTCCCTACCAACTTTCCCATTATAGTCAATATTAACGGAGGGATTTGGTTGACAAAGGTTTGAGGTTCGCGGACGAAATCAAGATCTGCAGCGGTGGTCCTTCGCCGTGAAAGTCGTCGGAGTGTGGTGATTCTGATGAATCGGGGGCGGAGATTGCAAGGGTGTTTGGTGCTGGCGTATCCAATCCCCCATAATTTGCCTACGTACCTCCTTTTATAGAGGATCAAGCCCTACGTAGTTCTTGGAGAACAAAAAAAAAGAGATGGACTTGGCTTCTCATTCCGTGGCCAAATAGGAGTTGTCGAACCAACTTTCTATTATAACTCGAACATTTATTTTCTTTAGGAGTACCCAACGATGTGGCCTAATCACAAAGGTACAAGGCTCAGTTACGACTTCGGGACTTCACGGACAAGGAAACTCCCCGACCGAAGGATATTCCCATCTGCTACCGCTACTTCCGTCGATCGTAACCGCATGTATAATCATGACTTACCGCAAATACCAAAGCGCATCCTTGCCCTCGATGAGGATAATACACCAGACTACAGGACAAGTGATCCCAAGCGTAGAAGTGCATAGTGCGAGATACCCCCAAAGTCTCCCGTCGAGGACAACCCGCCGAATACAGAGACATGGCTCCAAAGTACACACTAGATATTTACGACCGTTCCCCTACGAGGATAACCTGCAAGATTACAGAATGACATCATCGACATGTTTTCTGGGATGAAGGGCTCCCAGATGGCCCTTTTCCTTCATGGGGCGCGCCCTGTGAAGGGTTGGAGGTCTCCGGAGTCCTCCCCCATGCCTAGGGCGCACCCTAAGCATGGAGAGGTCCTCTGAGGGCTCATATTCCTTTCTTGTACGATTCTTATACTTTGTTCACTTCCTCGTTTAGTTATGGGAGCAACCTCCTCGTTAATTCTTCCTTGTCACCTTACTTGTGTTGCAGAGTGGTCATCCCGTGCGGCCATATAGCATAGGGCACGCCCTATGGGATCCGGGGACATTTTCCCGGAGTCAAGGTCGTTCTTCATTTTTTGATCGTTTCACCCCTTCTTCCGTGACTGAAGATCATCTTTCATAGGCTCCTTATCAATACTTGTTCCTCTTCGTCATTTTCTACCACAGTGACCGTCATGGTACCGTCGTCGTAGCGGTCACACACTTCATTCACCATGGTCATTATAATTCTCCGTCGTAATGATCATCGTAAATCTTCATATATAACTTCACCAGTCATCGTCATAACTTTTCATCGTCGATTGTCGTCCTAAGCGACTCCCATATAGGGAGCCCCCTATAGGCTCCAAAGACGTGTTCTCCGGAGACATCTTTGGAGCTCGTCCGTCCTCTTCCTCGGCGATGATCCAACCCATTTTCTTAAAGATCCGATAAAATACCCATGACGATTTTATGGTATAACAGTCAATAATTAATTAAATGAAGGCTAAATCAGTGTGTTGCCAAAATGTCTGGATGTGCTGAGATGGGTTTTAGGCCAGATAAGCCGGATTTATGTCTTCCCAAATATGCACATTATCTTTTACTAATACGATTATTTATAAGTAAATCGACGCTCAGATAAACACTAACAAATATAAATTAAAGTGAAAATAGAGTATAGAGGGAGGGTAGAAGTAAAGGATATTAGTTGAGATTTATATATATAAAATTGTAAAAATAGTTATATAATTTTTTTGTGATTACCAAGATTTGGTACTTTTATATTCTGTTAGAACATGATTTTACTTATTAGTATAAATAGTTGATAAATATTGTGAATTAGATAACAATATCAAATTAGTATTTGTAGTGCGAAACCCGAATCAAAGTTAATATATTAATATGAAATATTATATAGGTATGTGCAAAGAATAATTTTGTAGTGAAAAAAAATTGAATTAGATATGGAATTTTCCAGTATACTAGTCTTGCATTGCTTTTTTTGTTATAGAAATCTAACATATTGGTTTTGTTTGCATAAAACAAATTGTATAATAATCTTAATTAACAAAATTTATGTTATTTTATATAATTTAATATTAATTAATATTATTTAATAATTATCTTATAATTGGCTTTTTCAATATAGTTTATTTTATATTACTTAATTATTGATTAAGAATATTTTTTTAATTAAAAATAAATAGACAATTGGATGAACACTAAATAATAAAAAAGAAAGTATAAAAAGAATAGAAGTCAATTGGTATCAGGCGAGTACCAAAATTTGATACTCCTTCTGTTTTTTATATATGTGTTTGACTTTCTTGCACACAATTCTAAGTTCTTTGACGGCACACATAAAATAATATTTTTAATTTTTTTTTGTAAATTAAAATTTTAGTTTTATCTTTTTGTTCACAAAAAAGAAAAAAAATTGAAAATTATTATTTTGACTATGCGGTCAAAGCACTTAGTAATGTGTGCACAAAAGTCAAACGTCATATAAATAAAAACCGAGTTAGTACTTTTATTTTGACAAATATGGCTTGTAGTTTTATAAATGAGTATTTGTTCTCATAAATTCTCGAGATGAGCGAGGATCGAACCGAGGACGTGAGACAATGGAGGATAAACTCTTAATCACTACTATCCAACCGTGCTCAAAGTTTCGGTTAGATTAAGAAAAGAGTACAAATTTGTGAGGCGGTGGGGTTACCCACTGCGCTGCCGGAGGTTAGCGGCTGCGGGTTCTCTACGATAAAAAAAAATTCCATAAAAAATTAAAATTCTTTGATACTTTGGTACCAAAGTTCCGCTTATATTTAATAAAAGAGTACAAATTCCCACCCTAGTAAAACCCATAAAAAACCAAAATTCTCACATACTTAAAATAAAAAACTCACATTTATCAAAATTAAAAACTTCACATTTATCGAATAAAAAACATACATGATCACACCCGAAAACCTTCAAAAGTCGAAAAGCCCATCAAAATCAAATAATTCCTAAATTCATCTTAGTAATCCACTTAAAAACATCAAAAATCAATAAAAATTCGGAATTCACACACCTATCTATACATTGACATGAAAATATCACTTAAAATACATAATAATAACATGATCATATAGACAAATTAATAAAAACAAAACTAAACCCCTTCACAACATTAAAACCTAACAAAACTCAAAATTTAACCCTACATTAACAGACCCAAACAGCCATTCCACAAACACCTTCCTCAAATCTGGAGTCTTAGCTATCTTTGCTCCAACTCCAGCTAAAATAACAATTGCTAGAGGAAATCTGGTAAGCCTGTAAGCCCCGGCTCACATATGTTTTTAAAATTTGTGTAACTCTGTATAGAAGCTGGTATTCGATTCCTTCCACCTAAATAGACTCCGACATTAGACTTCTGGAATTAGCACAAAGAAAGAAAAAAAAGTAGACTTCTGTCGAGAAAGATATAAGACGGCGGGGAAGGCTCTCAGGCTTAGCGTGCATCACTTATGCAACTAGTGAGAGCATGAGTGCTTAACATAGGAAATATATATTCAGATCAATTAAGAAAGAGTCTTAATTAGTTTTGACATAATAGATCACTGCTAATAATGCTGAGAATTGCAGAAGGTCTCCCATCAAAGTAAAAGATTTTTCCTAATTAAAATTTCCTTCAGAAAAGAAGATGAAATATGTCAGAACTTGGAGCCAACTGTCATAAACAACTTTATGAGATTATTTCACTGGTTTTGACCAAACAGCAGGTTTGATTTGCTCAACTTTGTTAGAAGGAAATATAAACAAAATAAAGATATGAAATAACATTGAGTATCATGCTTGGCATGATTCAAGGACCCCAGCACTGTGCAAGATCTTTTTTTGTCTTTTAGTTCTTTTCTGTTTGATGTATCTTGTTCATTAACAATTGTAGTTCTTCATTGAACATCACAACTTCACCTGATTATGTTTTCGTACTAGGTGCTACAAGTTTCAATGCTAGATCATACACGCACACATACATACTTAAATGACATATTCCTAGGTTTTGGGAGAGTCGGTAACTTTACAATTTTACTCTGTTAAAACTGCTCAGCTTCTGGTATTTCAACAAGTTATAAGAACATGAACATTTTTGTGACATGATTAAAGAGTATTTAGACGAGAAGGCGATATTTTAATCTCCAATGCTCTGTTAAACCATTAAGATCATGCTAGCAACAAATACCTTGCTACACAGTTTTCAGTTGGTTAGTTACCCTCTGTTGAAATCGAATATGCCATCAATTTCAGCTAACTACCATTACCTGGACTTTTTGTTGTTCTATAACAAACTTCACAAAAAAAAAGAAAAGTTATATTGCCGACAATGAATTAAGACCCTTCAACCAGCTTGCTGACAAAGCAGAGCATAAATTTTCTACCAAATCTTATCTTAACAATTTAGAGATGAGCCAAAGATGAGTCATGCAACAAAAAGTTAAATACCACTAACCTTGTTATTGGCCTTATAAATACCATGTAAGACGCTTTGTTGTAATCCATCCTACTACGTGCATCACAAAGCAAGTATCATTCAACCAGAGGGTTAGAGAGAATCAAGCAATTTACATTCATCAGAGTTCAGATATTGCAAAAAACTTCTGGTGATATTCCATCCGGTTGTTTTCCTCGAGTGCAAAAAACTTCTGGTGATATTGCAGCCTTCCCTTTACTTCAATTTCTTCCACGATCTCCTTTGGCAAAGGTATCTACAGGAAACCAGATTTCCTGATCCGGGGTATTCATCTCTTGTATCAAGAATGAATGCGAGTGTTAAAATTCATATGCAGGAACATATGTGCCACTAATGGTCTAATTAACCCAACTTACTCGAGTACAAAGATCAATTACAAAAGACATTATACGTGAAATCGATAATCCTTTTATCTATTTACTCAATCAATTCTGTACAATGTATTGTTAAAATGTGATACTTAGTGACCATCAATTTTCCACAAGGACAGACAGACCATAAAGTACTCGTCCATTCCATCCTTTGGACCATCCACTTGTACCAGGCTGCAATAACCCTGCATAGGAACCCATAGGGGTTCCCAAAGTCAAGAATATGAACCTCTCATTAGCCATGTAATGTCCCAGTCACTCGGTAGCATCGCCATGTGACGAAGATTGTTGGAAAATCCTTTTAAAAATTTCTTTAGCAGCTGCATTATCACCACTTGATACTTGTGCACACTGGTGTAGAAACCTTTTCAAGCCAACCACGTTCCTTCTCTGCTCCTGGACTTCATAAAAGGACTGCTCCTTCGCCTTGAATTCCTCCTCCCGTAACATGCCAACATCCTCCTCCTCACCCATGAGCGTATCATTCAGGTACTGGAAAACACCATGAAATAAGTCAGGTTGTAGAGACATGTCCATCTGAGCCTAAAAGTTGCAGTTTTATGATACAGAAGATTAAAGTAAATTCAGTAGCGCAGGGTTTTGAAATCTCTTGGTAGTTTATAGGTTTATGTTTTAAAAATTGGAGTGCATCATAGTACTTTATTTAGGAAAACAGTGACTATCACACGATATCTGATAAAACTACAAGTTACCGGGTGTGATGAATTTGTTATCTTTCCCTAATGCAATGCAACTTGTCACATCGGTGATTACAGGGGTTAAATACATTCTAGTTATCTAATAAACAAGTAACGAGGTTTGCATTTTTTTTCTTATTCTGTTATTATCTTGTGTATGCATGGTGGCTAGCTGTTTTGAGAGTAAAGGAACCTTAATCACTTCTACTTCTGGAGTTCAATACGCGAAATTTCACAACATGCATACTCAAAGATGATCTTGCCTACATGGTACACAGCTATTCTTATTTCAAAAACTCTGTGATAGAATTTGTGAATAACTTCACAAGCTTACCTTTTTACTTGCCGGTAACTATCTGAATACAACACAGTAGAAAATGTTAATAATACATAAATATACACAAATTGAATCAATAATATAACCATTATTTACAAATAAGAGATGCAGTTCAAGATCTTTAATAAAAGAACAATTGAAATAGAGCTGCAGCTACAGTACACTAATGCTCAATTGCTCATCATGCGTGCTAATTTTTTTCTACTATCCACCTAACACAAATAAATACTGATAATTTTGTGTGTATATATATAAAATGACATTAAGTTGCAGTTTTTCGGAACAGAGAGTAATTTTTGTAGATAAAAAGTTACCTGGTGAGTTTTGTAGATGAAAAAGAATACGGTAAAATTTTGTAGATGGAAAGATCAGGGTGAGATGCCTGGAAAACAAAATATAGAGTTTGAATTAATTTGTGTAGATGAATGATGGGATTATATGTAGGCTGGAGTTTTCAAGCTATGATGATTTATAAACAAGTTGTAGGCTGGAGTTTGGAAGCTATGGTGATTTATAAAAAAGAGTTATGATTATATAGAAGCTGAAGAAACTAGACACACAGTTGTTTTGTCCAAACTATGTTCTAGTGCAGCGGTTTTCCTTTTTAATATAATATAATTGTATGGATATAAAAAATAAATAATGAGTAGAATTGTAAATATTAGTTACATATATTTTGATATTGTTGAAAGAAAATAAGAAAAATTGCTACAAATATATTTAATTAACCAACATAAAAAAGCTCTAGTAATGAAGTTCGATTGTAAATTGTTCTACGGTCTCTTTTTTATTTTGCTAAATTAGAACATACTTTCTTCATTAATGACATACCATCTAAAATTTGAATATATAATATTTGTTCTTATCATACACCACAAATTCAAATTTAAATATTTCTACAATCAAATAGTTTTTTTAAAGAGTTAAATATCAAAGATATCAGTTTAATCATCAAACTGATATTGTATATAAAAAAATTATTATTAAGAATAATATAGGATTATGATATAAAAATTAAATTTATTTGTAATATAATGTAATTATATTTAAAAAATATTAAATTATCTACTAAATAAGACCATATTAATTAAGTTTAGTGGAAGTAAGATATTGGTATTGACATATCTCATCTACTTTTACATTAAAACAATAATGTTAAGTAGTTTTTCAATAACATAATTTTAGAATTTCATGGTTGTTTGGAAATTAACAGAATTTCAAATGCTCAAATTCAAATTCCACCATAGTTCATTAACTAACTAAATTATTTGAAAATTTTCATTAAAATATTTAATAATTTTTTAGAGAGTATGTTTTTTTCTAAATTATTTAATTAATAACTATCAATATTTAGATAGCCATCTTTAAAAATGAAAAGTCATCTTTGAAGATTTAATTTGACCATTACCACCTCTTTTGTTAGCATCCTATGCTTTATTTTTTTAATTTTTTCAAAAAAAATTCAAAAATCTAGCAAAATGAAATAAAACAAATACAAAATAACACACTAATAGATTTATTCCCCAAACTCACTTTCTGACATTGACCTCAATTGTCACATCAATCTCCAGATAAAAAAACTCCACCCTCTCAAAAAAAACTTAAATAATGGTTTGAGTTTTGAAAGCTCTAACTATCATACATGCATATGTTTAGATTCATGGCATATGTTTAGATTCATCGAGTACAGATATCATGTCTATAAACAATAACTGATTTCATGTTTAGAAATCATAACTAAAAATAATTGGGATTGGTAAGCTAACTGCTCACGGACTCAATAAGGTAGCTTTCAACACAATAGAATAATCTAAATAGTGGTGCTGCAGCTGAGTGCACTAAGCTTAATTGCTCATCACACTAATGAGTGCTATTTTTTTATTATCCACCTAACACAAATAAATATGATCTTTGTGTATATAAAATAACAATAAATTGTAGTTTTCCAGATATATTATTTTACTACTATCAAAGCACTCACGGAGAGTTTTTCTAACTCCCAAGATCGTATATATATTTTTGCTGGTGATATAAAACTAATGCATGATATATAGTAGTTTACTTAATTCCATCCACTTAACTTATTTAAATATTTTGATATTATTGAAAGAAAATAGAAAAATTTGTAATAAATATAATTAATTAAATAACATTATCTTATTTTTACTATTTAAAAAATTACTATTAAAATCGAAGTTTTAAAAAGATTGCTATACACTCTCTTTTTTTGTTGCTAAAAAGGGACATACCTTTTGATTAATGACATATACATTTTAGATACATTGATATTTGTTCTTGTCATACACATACAAATATTATCTAAATATTTTCACACTCAAATAGTGTTTTAAATAATATTTTATATAAAAAGTTCTTGTTTAAAAAATTAATCTTGAATAATGATATAAAAATTAAATTTATTTATAATATAATGAATTATATTTTAAAAATAAAATTTTATAGTAAATAAGATAATACTATATAAGTTTAGCGAAATAAAGATATTGATATTAACATATGTAATCTACTTTTACGTTAAAAATAGTGTTAGTTAGTGTTTAGACTGATATTAAAATTTTATGATTGTTTAGAAATTAACTGAATTTTAAATTTCACCATTGTTTGTTAACTAAATTTATTTTAATTCCAATATTTATTAAATTATTATAAAGTATGTTTTAATTGTCTTCTAAATCATTTAATTACTAATTATCAACTTTAATTCATTTAATTTGCTGATTCCCACTTATTTTTAGCATCATATGTTTTATTTTTTATTTTTTAACAAATTTATCCAAAAATCGAATAGACAGCAACACACCAACATTCCACAGACTCATTATAGGGCTTTAACACAACTCAGTCACGGCCATCTTTCCCCTCTCTAAAAAAAGACCTAGATAATGGAGTGTAAGGACATAACTATTGTTCATGCATATGTTTAGACTCAATACAAATGTTTACAGTAAATGCCTGTTTTCAAGTTTAGAAACCACAATTAAAAATAATTGAAGATAGTAAGCTAATTGCTTACAACTCATTAGAATTCTATAAGGTTAGAACCTTCCCAGAAAAGAATGATTATAAAACTGCAGCTGTATTGCACCACTCAATTGCTCAGCCCACCGAAGCATGCTAACTTTTTTCCACTATCCACCTAACACAAATATTATGCCCAAAAATTGGTATAAATAATATTCAGATTGCGATTGATTAAATAGTCAAAAATTGGGGAAGAAACGCCTAAAATTAAGGAACAGATAGAGTTATGGAAGGAAAGTAGGTGCGCCCTGTGTGTACGAAGGACGCACCCTGTTGTTCGATGGCTAGTAAAGAGGTTGTTGTCAATGGACCCCATGTATAAGGGGGCGCACCCTCATCAGAGAAAGGTGGCGTGCCCAGCGACTTGGTAGGAAAGTGAGGGAATCTCTAAAACATGCCCACCAATGATAAATCTTAGGGCGCGCCCTAAGTGAGTAAATGTCTTGAAGAAAACTTTAACATGATTACTTGGACGGGTTATTTGGAAGATGCAAGGAAGATGGAGATTATTATTACTAACATATTCGATGCATGTACTCTATTGAAAAACACATTTCCGTAGAACATCTACAGGAAAGCGGTGTCCGTGGTCAGAGACCTCCAGGGGTATGCCTGGACTGAAGGCCTCCTCCAGTAGTCAACGAGGAGGGGTGAAATCTGGTGTGTGCTTTGGGAGCTTTGTCTCTGTAGTCAACGGGTGTCCTCGTTCGGAGACTTCTGAGTATCCTGTATTTTACACATAAAAGCTTGGGATCATTTGTCTAGTAATCTAGTAGGGGCTCCTTATCGGGGGGCAAGGATGCGTCCAACTTTTGGGGTGAACCATGGCTATACCTGCATCCGCGGACTAGAGAAACAGCTGGTAGCAAAGGGTTATCCTTGGCCAGGGAGATGTCTTATCCGTGAAGTCTCGAAGCCACGGACGAGCCTTAGGCTTTGTGGCTGGGCCTCATCGGTGGACATTCCTAAAGCTAGTAGAAGACGGTTTCCAGTGGGTTTTCCATTGGGTCTCTGGATAAGAGATCTAAGCCCATTAGGTTTCTTGTTCCCCAAGAACTACGTTGGCTTGATTCCCTATAAATAAGGATACGTAGACAAATTATAAGGGGTCAGAAGCGAGAGCACAAAGGAGCCACCACTAACCCTAAGCAATATCATCTACCAATAACCACCACCCCCAAACACTGTTCACGTTTCCGACGAATAACCACCTTCATAGATCTTGTTCCCGGCTACGAACCTCAGACTTTGTTGCTCCCAAATTCCTTCGTCAACAAATTGGCGCTAGAAGGAGGGGCTAATCAAGATCTGCATCTAGGAGGAAGGATGTCTCAATATCATGATGGAAGTTTTTATGATGGAAGCTCTGAAGAAGAATTTGATCATGGCTCTGAACGCCATGAACCTTACGTTCCACCCATGACTGATCGTCCCACTCCAGATGTTAGGGGATAGCCGCCTGTGCTTATCAGCAACGCTGACTTGCTAGAAAAACTGTATCGCATGGAAGATATTTTAAACGGTTTCAATTCAAGGTTGAGCACCGTGGAGCGACGCAAGACCAGAAGGGGCCTTCGCCACAAATGTTCTACTCATGCACCTGAGGAATCACCTATGACTGATAGAGATGCCTCGGCCGGCCATGGTCAAACTAGAGGAGGACTTGTGCCGATAACCCCGCGACATCTAAACTACTCCAATGATACATCTCCAATCATCGAGCTTATAGAAGAAGATACTGATGGTCGAGAAATACTGCAGACAGATAACCGGGGGATTGCCCATCCGCACAGGTCTGGACGTAGTCTTGAGGAGCGCCAATAGGCGGAGCCCGTGCTGGAGAATGAGCAACGAGGCTTTGCGGCTTAAATGATCTCTTGGGATCCGCTTAGGTGACGATGATCTCAGAATGATAACTTGAAAGGAAGCTGATCGTGGAGAGGTGACGCCCCATGATATAATGCGTGTGCCCCTGAATTCTCATGGGTATCAGGAGCAGCACCGCGATCATGAGAGAGCTCCTCCCCGCAGATCGCTGGACCGATATAGTCGAGGATATGGAAGCGGCCGTTGGAGAAGACCCCAATGTAGGGGAAGAGGCGGAGGTCGAGGCAGGAACTTAGATGGGTATCACCACGACAACTATCGTGGCCGCACTGATGCCCGCTGGTATAATCGAGCAGACAGTGATAACTATGCTGAGTATGATGATCATAGGGAAATGGAAATTATGATCGCGAGATGGCTCGAGGCCGCGATTGAGGACAAGGAGAAAATCTGGAGGGAGATTAAGGTTGGAACCCCGAAGTGATCGTGATACCAGCAGATGCCCAGGACACCAACCAACAACAAGCTCCTCCAGGTGGGAACCAGGCAGAGGTACCTCCACTGCATCCCCAAGGTTCACAGCCTCACATGCAAACTATCCCAGGTGTGGGAACTTTCAATGTGGGCGATCTGAAAAGGCTACTTAACCATTTGGAAGGCATAGTGCCGACCACGGCCGAAATCCCTTTTCACTATTCTCAGTGGCTGTAAGAGAGGCGCAGTTGCCAGCTGTATATCGCAACACTACTAGCGATCTCCGTTTCCACGAAAGTTCAGACCCTGTGGAATTTCTGGGCCGATCCAATATAGAGATGGACATATAACGTGTCCCGGACTTGTCTCGATGTCGGCTCTTGGTGGCGACTTTTAGAGAAAACGCCCAACAATGGTTTCAAAAGCTTGGGCCGGGAGTAATCACTTCCTAGGACCAAATGAAGACTCTATTCTTGACCAAGTTCCAAGCTGCTGTGAGATATGCTCCCTCCGTTACAACTCTCGCCAACGTCAGGCAAAGGGAGAATGAAAGCTTGACGTCATACTTTAAAAGGTTCAATGCTGAATCTACCAGCGTGAGGGGAGCTTCAGATGAAGCCTTGAAAAGCTTTTTGATAGCAGGGCTAAGGGTTGGTTCGGACTTCTGGAAGCATTTACAGGGAAAAGACCCAACCACTCTGGCGGATGTCTTTGCTTTGGCAAAATCATTTAAAGTCATATAGCAATCTCTGGCAGAAGTACAACCGATAATGCAAGCAAGTCAGAGAAAGAAAGTAAGGAAGAGAGACAGATCTCCAAGCCCAAGGTACAGAAGGAATAGTCGAAGCCCAAACCGGGTGAATGCCATGACCACGAGGAGGGAATGGAGTCCTCCCTCAAACTATGACTACTGAACAAGCCGGTACACGCCTTTGGCCGCGTCTATTGAGCATATCTTTGAGGTGAACAAAAACAGAGGGCTGTTTAGAAAACCTGAGGCTCTATCATACTGGAAAAGTAAAGACAAGAAAAAATATTTTGAATATCATGAGTCACCTGGACATAAAACACATGAGTGTGGACAACTGAACGATGAGATCGAAGCAGTTATCAAGGAAGGATATCTTCGTGAATGGGTGGTTAAGGAGGTAGAGAGGCACAAGGATAACACTGGCAGAGTAAAGGAAGAAGGAGGGAGAGCCCCACAGGGGTCGAACATTGAAACCCTGAAAAAAAAAATTCGTCACGGATAATAATATCTGAACAATCTACGGGGGAGATCCTGGGATGGAATACATCAACAGGGCCTTGGCAAGATATGCTAGGGAAACTTGGTTCAGACCTCTCACAGACATTCATAGGGTGGAGACTCGACCACCCAAAGTGTTCAAGGGTGAATCCATGGATATCACCTTCAGAGAAGCAGATGCCCGGTGGGTACATCACCCCCACAATGATGCGCTGGTCATTTCTATCCAGATCAGAACCAAAAATATCCATAGGGCCTTCGTAGACAATGGAAGCTCGGCAAACATCACCTACAACAATACCTTTAAAAAGACGGGGCTACCTGATCGGGATATATCGGGGGAAGATTCGTGGGTCTATGGTTTCTCTGGCGCAGGAGTTAGAGTTATGGGATCAATTCGGTTGCCATGTACTTTAGGGGAAAGTCCGTTGTCCGTAACAAAGATGCTCGAGTTCATGAACCTAAATCAAGAGTCATCCCACAATGTGCTGTTAAGGCGACCCTTTCTTCGGGAGATGAGGGTCATTACTTCGATCCACCATCTCACCATCAAGTTTCCAACCCCAAATGGTGTGGGAAGTATAAAGGGCTCTCAGTATGACTCTCGAAAATGGTACATGCAAGCTATGAGGGGATTTAGGAAGGACTCCCACAACGATTTAGGAAGGACTCCCACAGCGAAGATGCATCAGATGATGACCGTGAAAGGAGCATCGAACAGCCGATAGAGGAAATCCGAGTCCATTACTGTGTAGAGCAAGAAGACAAGTGCCCCTCTAAACTACCTCCAACAATGTTGTTATTGGAAGACATAATCAGAATTGAAATGTTGGAAGAAGAGGAACCCTCAAATATCATAATCCAAGCAGATTTCAATGGGGAACGACTCGAAGGAAGATTTGACGTCTTGCAAAGTCTTGGGAAGGATGTGCATAAGGTAGATGCCCCTCTCCCTGAGGACGCACCCTTATCTTTGGAAAATTTAAAGGAAGTTGATGCCCCTATGATACAGGGTACGCCTTCTAAAGAAGTTGATGCTCCTCTCCAAGAAGATGCGCCTTCTCTACAAAATGATGAGAATCGTAATCTGCCCAACCTAGACCCACGAATATTAATTTCAACGAAAAAGATGGGGCCAGCAGAAGATACAATTGAAATCCCTATCGATGAAAAGTATCCTAGTAAGGTTTTGAGAATCGGATCGCTGTTAGCGCCAAGAATGATAGAAGGACTTTCAATATTTCTCTAGGCAAACCTCGATGTATTTGCGTGGAACCATTCTCATATGGTGGGAATCGACCCAGAGGTGATGTGCCATCGTTTGAACATTGATCCCAAGCATAAAGTGGTTAGGCAAAAGCGGAGGGCTGTGAGTGGCGAAAGGGCAGTAGCCTTGGCGGAAGAAGTGGATAGACTCTTGGATGTCGGACTAATCAGGGAATCTTTCTACCCGGATTGGCTGGCAAACCTGGTGTTAGTAAGAAAACCTAACGGCAAGTAGAGAACATGTGTGGATTTCACCGATCTGAAAACCTAACGGCAAGTAGCTTTTCTGTGCCAAGAATTGACCAGTTAGTCGACGCCACGGTAGGACATGCCTTGTTTAGTTTCCTGGATGCATAATCTGCGTATCATCAAATTCCCATGTATGGGCTTGACCAAGAGCACACCTCTTCTATCACTTATAGAGGACTCTATTGCTACATTGGGATGCCATTTATTCTGATCAACGCTGGGGCCACTTATCAAAGATTGGTAAAAAAATGTTTAAGAGGCAGATTGGGAAGACGATGAAGGTATACGTGGAGGATATGCTTGTAAAATCTAAGAGGATGGAAGATCACATCGCAGACTTAGCTGAGATGTTCCATATTCTTAGAAAATATAGAATGAAGCTGAACCCTCAGAAGTGTGTATTCAGTATGGAATCAGGAAAATTCTTCAGATTCATGGTTAACCACCAAGGAATTGAGGCAAACCCGGTAAAAAGCAAGGCTCTATTGGACATGAAATCCTCCACCAGCTTCAAGCAAGTGTAGAGTCTGACGGGAAGGATTGTAGCTTTAAATCGATTTGTCTCAAAGTCATCAAATAGTTGCAAAGAATTCTTCAAAGCAATCAAAGGAATGGGGAAGGATTTTGTGTGGACCTCAGATTGTTAAGAAGATTTTCTGAAAAACAAAGAGCAGTTGGGAAATCCTCCAATATTGTCTAAGCCGGAAGATGGAGAAACACTGATTCTTTACTTGGCGGTTTCAGAATACTCCGTCAGCGCGATGTTGGTAAAAGAGGAAGCAAGCCATCAATGGCCCGTGTACTATATGAGCAAAAGGTTGTTGGATGCAGAAACCAGATATGCCAGGATGGAGAAATTGGTATACGCTCTTATTCTTACGGCGCGAAAGTTTAGACCATATCTCCAAGCTCACCGGATAGAGGTTCGCACCGCTTATCCGCTCCAGCATATTTTGCATAAACCGGAATCGTCGGGAGGGATATTTAAATGGGCGATAAAGCTGGGACAATTCGATTTGGAGTATTGTCCTTGCACAATAATCAAGGGACAGGAGTTGGTCGATTTTATACTTGAGTTTGATTCTGAAGTAGACAACAAAGCCATAGTGCTGGCAAAACCTTCCCCGCAAGGAAATCCTCCTACTAATGAGAGGAAGGAGTTCCCACACCCTTGGTGGATCTTGCATGTTCATGGGGATGTGAATAATAAGGGAGCAGGTGTCGGGATTGTCTTAGTCACCCCGGAAGGATATTATTTGATGAGTGCCATCCATTCTAAATTTTATGTCACCAACGATGATGCTGAGTATGAGGCATTGATCAATGGTCTGAAAATAGCTCTGGAAGTGGAGGTTGTGAATTTGATAGCTCGGAGAGACTCTGAGTTAGTCGTGAACCAAGTCAATGGAGGTTTCCAAGCCCGGGGACCACGGTCGGAGTTATATATGAGATGTGGGCAGCGTCTATTAGAAAAATTTGGAAATTCCAGGCTAGAAAGTGTTCCAAGAGAAGAAAATAGTAATGCGGATGCTTTGGAAAAGATGTGATTCCAAATGGATAGCAAGTGTCCCACAGGTAGGGGTGTTCCAGACACTGGAGATCCCCCAAGAAAATTGGATGACCCTCATTCATGATTATATTCGAACAAGAACTTTTCCAGAAGACAAGCTACAGGCTCGACGCCTTCGGTACCAGGCTGTTAAGTATGTTGAATATGATGGGGTGTTATATAAGAGAGGATTTAACCAACCACTGTTACGGTGTGTGGACCTAGAAGAAGGAAATTATATCATCGGGGAGGTTTATGAAGGGATTTGTGGCAATCACTCGGGGGGTGGTTCACTGGCATTAAAAGTCCTCAGACAAGGATATTACTGGCCAACTATTAAAGAAGATGCATTCAAATTTGTCTGGGCTTGTGACCGTTGCCAGGGATTCGCCAATTATTCCAATGCCCCGACAACGTCTATTACTTCGTTGGAAAGTCCTTGGCCTTTTGCCATGTGGGGGATCGATCTCATTGGAGAGTTGCCCAAAGCAAAGGGGGGTGTGAAATATGTCATGGTGGTTGTTGACTACTTTACTAAATGGGCAGAAGCCATGCCACTGGCCACGATCACATCAAAAAATATAAAGGACTTCATTTTCAACTCCATAATCTGTAGGTTCAGTATTCCGTACAAGTTCATCTCGGACAATGGGAAGCAGTTTGACAATAAAGAGCTAAGGAAGCATTGTGAAGACTTAAACATCAAGAAAGAGTTTGCCGCGATCTATCACCCTTAAAGTAATGGTCAGACAGAAGCTATAAACAAAATCATAAAGCGTACTTTGAAGGCTAAGTTGGAAGAAAAGAAGGGCGATTGGCTGGAAGGGATGCCCATGGTCTTTTGGTCTTACAACATGACTCCTAGGTCAACCACATGAGAAACCCCATTTTTACTGACTTATGGGTATGAGGCTATGGTTCCCGTGGAGGTAGGCGCCGGATCCCTATAAAGAGACTTGTTTGTTGAAGAAGATGCAGAAGTTAACCAAAGGCTCCACTTGGATTTGCTAGACAAAGCCCGAATGAACTCTCAGTTAAAGCTTGATGCATATCAGCAGAGAATTGCGAGGTATTTTAATAAGAAGGTAAAGTCTGTGTCATACAAGGTGGGGGATCTCGTGTTACGGAAGGTCATGCCAAACGCCAAAATAGCTCAGCATAGAGTGCTTGGTGCTAACTGGGAGGGACCATACAAGGTCAAACCTATACTTTGTAAGGGAACCTATCGCTTGGAAGATTTGGATTGCAAGTCATTCCCCGAGCTTGGAATACGGAGCATCTACGGAAGTATTATCAGTAGGGTGTGGCTCTGGCCCCCTCATTTCTATGATTAATTTCTATGTAATAGACTAGTAGCAAATAAATTCCTCCTAGCCTGGGGGTGGTATACGTGACTGCGAACCTTCGAACTAGCGTAAGGATGAAATTTTCAAATAATTTCCCCACAGAGCATAGTAGCCATGGGACTGGTGTAGTTTTTGCACTAGAGCGCTTTATCAATAAAAATAAAAGTTAATTTAAAAAAATTTGGTTGCTTGGCATACAAATTATAAGAAAAATTCAGGGCGCGCCCTGATAGCAAAGTCTATGAAGTTAGTTATGATATAGAAGATATCCACGATATTGTGTGCTAGCCAAACCCCATTATTACACTAGAAGACATGATTCCTAAGCAAGAAGATTGAAAATCTGCTATTTGGAAAGATACCTAAAATATCCTATAGTAAGGCGCTCCCGGTTAAAGAATTGTTAACTTATGCATGTAAAAATGGACACAAAAGCACGCCTTCATAAAAGGACGGGCCTAAAAGTATGACACTTAACAAATTGATGACACAGAAATAAAAATGTGTGGTGGATAAAATAAAAATTAAGGCAAAGATCCAAACAATACAAAGCGTGCCATCAGTGTGGGACTTAAAGGGTAAAAGGCGCCTTAATAGTTATACCCTTGAAAAGATAAGTCTTACATATCAAGGCGCGCCAACAGTGTGGTACCTAAATAACTTGTTGCAAAAGAATTACGGATAAAAGAGATGTACTTGGCACTTGCATATTAAAAAAGAACCAGGGCGCACCCTAATTACAGAGTGCTTCAGTAAAGGAAAACTATGGATCCCCATGATATAAGAACAGTTTCAAAAATCTTGCAAAAAGATAGATATCAATTAATGTACTAAGGGACTGTCTCTAAAAACTAGAGGGCATGCCCTATTGAAAGGCACGCCAGAGGCAGTTCACTTTAGAAAAAAATATGTTCTAAAATTTTAAGCAGAGACATAACAGCGCGCCCTTACGAAAGGATGCACTTCACAATAGAAATATATAAAGGTTAGCAAAAGAAGTTAAAAACAACAATCTAAAAGATTCACTATAATTTAAAATCAGCAGCATAGTCATTCTTGTTAATATTGTTTGTCAATACACAGTGTTGTTGATAATAATTTTATAAAGATAGATTATGGACCTTTTGATATGAATGAGAATTGCTTAGACTTTACCTCAAGTGATCAATGCTTTTATAAAAACTCATTCACAATAAAAGACAAAATCTTTCTTTCTCTTCTTAATACTGCTAGGTCATCAGTCTGTGTCTTATCAAATCATTTATCTTTTTAGGCATAAACAGAGACTTGTGCACTCGAATAGTTTTAGGAGAAAATCAAACTTCTTTCTACATTGGTGATTACTTATTTCATTAAAATCTTTGTGAAATCACTATTGTACATCATTTCTTTCAAAAGATTAAATGCATAATTTTCATTCATTATAGATCTTAAGTGCATTTTATCTCTATATTGTCATATGTTCTTTGATGCAGGTTCAGCCTCCAATGACATTCTTTCATTTGATAGTCATGAGGTTGAAATCCCACAACTTCTATCCCAGACTGTAAAGACAAACACAGTAACAGAACCAACCACACTCTCTTACCACTAAAATGATGTATGAATGAGCATGAGGGAGAAAGTGCCTTAGTGCACCACATAAGGAAGGTTCTGAAGTCAACCTAGCAGCTCTGTCTCCTACAAAGTTGAGTTATATCAAAACTGAGACAACTTCTAGCTCCCATACATTTTTTCAAAAAGATGTAATGGCTGAAAAGGCACTAAAATAGTTACTAGATTCATCCTCTCAACAGGGTGCGTCTATTGAAATTCGCCTGTTGGCCAGGGTATCCGATGTAGTGTCACCACCTCAAACATAAAAAATTCTTGATGCACAAGGAAAGGTTACACACTCAAAGGATGAGTTGACAAAGAAAAGAGTTTCGACCATTTTACGGCCAAATTCGATTGTTCAAGGTTCTTTAATGGACCAATTGCCTTTACATGTGTTAGGAGGGGATACTGATCCAATAGTCATATGTCAGTGGTCAGTGTCTACCTCCCCAGGACTAATAAACCTGGATGTATCTGCGGATAGTGGATCTGATAGAGGTGCAGATTGGCAACTTGTTGACAACGATTCAGATATTACCTGATGAGTCACAAGGAAATGTCTTTACAGACATTAGAAGGAACCTTGATCTTTATGCTAAATTCTTTGGATCATTGTTTACCTTCCCAGAGTTCAAATCTGGAACCCTGAAAGGGAAACTAGCAACTTGTAGATTATGACTCAGATTTATCTGACGAGTCTAACAAGGATGGGGATTTGCGAACTCCCATTGCACCACCTATGACCTCCTTAAGGATGGCTAAGGTGATTTTCCTTGAAGGTACAGCTGGATTTTGGAGCTATGAGAGGAGTGAAACACTTATTTAGAATGAGTGTAAACACGAGTGGAGAGGAGAGTGAAACACTTGTGAGAATGAGTGTAAACATGAGTGGAGAGAAGAGTAAAACAGTTGTGAGGTACACGAAACAGAATCACACACTCACAGTGAGGAAGAAAGACAGAAACACCATATCCCATTCCCTATCTCTAAACATGGTTCTTGATACTTCGGGTCTCGAATCTGTTTATGATTGGAACCTAACTCTTAGGGACCTAACATTTGCATATTGGATTAGAATACTTCGGGACCTTTGGGAGCTAACAATTGGTAACAACTCGTGATCTCACAATTGGGAGGTATAAGAAGTTAAGAAGATTGGTGAACATGATGATCAATAATGAAATCATTCTTGCAGAATTCAAAGGGACATAGTTGATCATGGTAGATCAGACTCTGACTTGTTATTTCTTTTCCAAACAAGTAAAATATGAGCACTCCTTTGAACAACAGGATACATTCCATCTCTAAGGGGGAGATAAAAACTTATATAATAGTTTCGAGGATTCATCAACTAAGGCGGAGAAATAGCAGGGAGGAAAGAAAAAGGTAAAGCATATGTACATCACACAACATCAGAAGAATTGGTTTGGTTCATCACTATTCTAAATAAGGGGAGAAGCTGTTTTCCAAAAGGGGAGTACCATTAGTTCTTATCTGCGGATCCTATTGTACGGAAGATGTGGTAGACGAAGGTGATCTCCTTTAAGCAGTTGATTCTTATAGGGGGAAGCAAGAGAGATATGCGCTTCTCAATAGGAAATGTGGTTGTACAAAAGAAACTCCTGATGATTACTTCAAGACTGAGAAGTGTTATCTGGCAGAGATTCGAAGAACCAAAGAAATGAAGATGAAATTACTTGAAGATCAGTTCAGTGCTAAAGGAACAATCATGTTTCATTTCAATTACTCAAGAAATTTTGAAATGCAGTATTTGATCCAGAAAACCAGTAGCATTATTTACAAGTACTGGTACTTTACTTTTTCTAGTTGTTAGTTGAGTTATCCTCTCTATTTAATTTGTTTGTTAAGTTTAACAATCAAATAGGGGGAGATTGTTGGTGAGACTGCGTAGCTGTATGAATAGTTACGTGATAACTCAACACAATAACAATACTTGAACAAGACAGGTTAATAATACTACGTCTACACAAGAAATCAGGAAGAATGAAGACAAGGCAAATACAAAAAATCAGAAGATTAGAAGAAAGCCTGAAGTCTGTCTACATGTCACTGAAAGAAGTTCATTAATATGATCATGCCTCAGTGAAGAACAAAGGTTAAAGACTTTCAGGGTTTCAGAAATGTTGAAGATCCAGTATACAAGTGCTACCGGAAGATTTCAGTGTATTGGTATTGATTGAAGATAGACAGTGTTTGAAGCATAGTATCTGAAGAATTGAAGACAGGGTATAGACAGAGGTTAATGAAGACGTTGTCTAAAGTACCGGAAAGGATTCCAGTGAAAGTACAGTTGTTTATTGACAGTTAGTGTTTGAAGCAATAAATTTGAGGCAAACTTAACAATGTAATCAAGGCTATAATACGAAGACCTGAATCGGGGTTAGTGGTTTGTGAACCAAACCAGTTGCACTAGGCGTCAACAGCTCGTGAAAGGAATCTGGGTATTATTTATAGAATGATTGTTAAGTTGAGGAACGTACTTGGATTGAACGTTTATATGTTAAAGTACGAGAAAAGGTGCGCGGGGTATACAGCTCAACAGCTCAGGGGATTGGCGAAGCTCAAAGTTTAATTGTTAAATTAAATAAATTATTTAATGGACTTTAATATAATTTATTTAATAAACTTAGATTAATTTATCTTATAAACTTTAAATAAGTTTATTTTATAAATCTAAATTAGTTTATTTATATAAGTTAAATTTTAGTTTATTTTATAAATTAATTTAATTACTATTTAAACTTAAAAAGAAAACAAAACAAAAAACCAAAAATAGAAAAACAAAAATAGAAAAGAAAAACAAAAAGAAAACAAAACAAAAGAAAAAGAATAAATAAACAAATGAAATCAGGGTCACATAAATGTCGCCACATGTTATGTTTTGTTTTTATTTTTTGTTAAGTACTTAACATGTACTTGTGCCCCTCACCTTGTCGCCACAGGAGGATGGTGTCTCCCCAGAGACATAAACAGGGTGCCCCTGTGGTCGCCACAGGTGAGTTGAATTAATATTGTAGGAGATTCCCCCTTCCCCGTGTTTCCACAAAGATAAGAAAAGAACCTGTCGCCACAAAGAAAAGAAAAGAACCTGTCGCCACAGAGCTCCTTAATTCTCAGCCACATAATTATTGAATAAAGTCTATACAATTGTAGCAGAAGATATTGAGCCATTCATTTTGAAATATTTTATGTTCATCTTCTCTCCCAAAAAGAAAAGTGAAATGACAGCGGAGATTTACAGAGGAGTTCAAGCTACTTGAATATTCGTTTAACTTCTCACCGGAGTAATGTTATAATGCCCGATTTAATTCTTGTATATTCATAGGGGCATTATAATCGTTACCCGATAATTAAATCTTAGTACAAATAAAATCTAGATTATTATATAGGATTTAATTTATAAATCTTTGTAGAAGCTAGGAACTTTATTGTTCTTAGATTGTAGCCGGTTAATTTATTTATCGGAGTGTAGCAACACCCCTCGAGGATTTATATACGAATATATATTTTCCCGAATATCTTGTGTTCCTTGTTTTTATCATTCCATACACTATTCCTCTCAAGAACACGAAATCACTAACCGAGCACTAAATATTTTATCCGCTAAAGATTCGATTTTTTTTAATTTAGTGATTATCGTATTCAACCCCCCCTTCTACGATAATTCGGGACCTAACAATGATCCTAGTTCAGATCTATGTGGATGATAGCATCTTTGGTTCTACAAATGAAAAGTTGTGCCAATAATTCTCCAGGCTTATGCAGAGTGAATATGAAATGAGCATGATGGGGGAATTAAGTTACTTTCTTGGACTTTAAGTTAGTCAAAGAAGTGATGAAATCTTCATCAGCCAACCTAAATATGTTAAAGATTTATTGAAAAAGTTTGGCATGGTTGATTGTTCACCTGCATCTACACCTATGTCTACTGCAACAAAGTTGGATGAAGATAAAAAGGGCAAAAGTGTAGATATTTCAAGCTATAGAGGGATGATTGAATCATTACTTTACTTAATTACAAGTAGACCAGACATCATGTTTGCAACATGTCTATGTGCAAGATTTCAAGCCAATCCAAAAGAATCACATTTGATTGATATGAAAAGGATTTTCAGATACTTGAAGGGGACTCCAAAGTTGGGATTGTGGTATCCTAAGGGAATTGGTTTTGAAGTTGTTGGTTACACAGATGCAGATTTTGCTAGATGCAAGGTTGACAGAAAGAGTACTAGTGGAAGCTGTCAATTTCTTGGTCAAAAACTTGTATCCTGATATAGCAAGAAACAACAATCTGTATCAACTTCTACAGTAGAGGCTGAATACATTACTGCAGGAAGTTGTTGTGGTCAAGTGCTTTGAATTTGAAATCAGCTAATGGATTATGGCCTAGTGTTACACAAAATACCTATCATGTGTGACAATACTAGTGCTATATCTATAGTGGTTAATCCAGTTAATCATTTTAGATCAAAGCACATTGATGTAAGGTACCATTTTATTAGAGAACATGCTACAAATGGTACCATTGATCTCATTTTTGTTCCAACAGAAAAACAATTAGCTGACATTTTTACTAAACCTTTAGATGAAGCAACTTTCACTAGACTTGTAGGTGAAATTGGAAAGCTTAATTCTTCATCCTAAGGCAAGAACTCAGCTAATATTTTGCAGCAGATTAATTTCTAATAAATCAACTTTTATTTGATTTAATTAGAAATTAACTGAAATATGAATTACAAATATTTCAGAAATCTCTGCATATTTATTTTTCAAATTCAAAATTTAACTTGGAAGTTTTTTTTTATATTCTAAGTAAATTGCTCAGTTGTTAATTTACATCTTTAATATGTAAAATTAACACAAGGCATAATTACAGTGATCAAAAGTATATAGAGAACTAAGTCCCCTGTTTCTGATCTAAAGATGGAAGTCTGAAGGGGAAGAGTCTTTGTTATTGGCTGCTCAATGCTTCACATGTCATTATTCGGATGGCTTGATTCGGGTGGTTTCATTGCTGTGTCTTCGACTATTTATGTCTCCAACTGATTCAGTGTTCATTTCAACAAAATAGGTGTTTGTTAGTTAATCCTTGGTGAGCTTGTTCCCTTTGTGGGTTGTGCCCCTTTTTTATGGGTTGTTTAAGTCGAGAGATCACTCCATTGAAGTGACTGAGTACTCGAGGTTGTGTTTAAGCTATGTGAGCATTTATAGTTGAGTTTGCGTAGCATCAAGTTGGCGGATATTGTTGAGATCTTTGAGCAATTGTCCTTTAATGACAAGTAAAGCCAATATTCCTCTGATGGTGATCAAAGACAGGGTCCTTTAATGGCAAGCAAAGTCAGGACTTAATTGAAGGTAAGGCGGTCCTCTAGTGGCAAACAAAGCTAGGATACCTCTAATGAAAATCAAAGTCAGGATCCTTTAATAGCAAGTAAAGTCATGACTTAAATAAAGTTAAGGCGGTCCTCTAATGGCAAGCAAAGTTAGGATACCTCTTATGACAATGAAAGACATGATCATTTAGTAGCAAGAAATGTCAAGACGTGGGCTTATACTTATCGTCTTAGTCATCAGTTGGAAAAATATGAGGTAGTTAGTACCAACTTATATCTCCAAGGAGTTTCACTTTGTTCACACTCATCAGCTTGAGGGGGAGTGTTGAGGAATAGAATACGAGGGTAGTTTGATCTTTGTAACTGAGTAGGTATTGGGCTATATATAAAGCCCACGTAGTTTCATTTTGGCATTTGGATTTTTAATGTAGTCTTTTTTGAGATATTCAGTAGAAACATAAATTTTCATTTACTCTTCTTCTTTCTTCTTTGATTCTTAGTTTATCAAACATCTATGATGTAGGTAAATATATAAAAGGTACTACTTGGCAACCCGTGCAAAGCACGGGACCCGGGACCGAGATTAAAAATAATATCGAGTTATTATTTACATTAAATTGAATCTTATAATCCGTGCAAACCACAGATTGAAATATAATAAATAAATATTATTAAATTATGTAGTAAAAGAAGTCGAAATAAGTGTAATTATGAAATTCACCGTATAGTCATTTTTTTTACTAATATGGCTTATAAATCTAGTTAAAGTTCCAATTATACACCTAATTATTTTACTTGTTATATAAATCTAACACATTGGGCCTGTTTGGGATTTCTTCTAACTTATGACTTCAAATTGAAAAGTGACATGTAAGTGATATGAATATCGTAACTTATAAGCTATTTAGGTGTTTGGATAATTTTATGTATAAGTTGATAATGTGTTTGGTAAATCATAACTTATAAGTCTTAATGTTTTTGAAAAATAAATTAAATTTAAAATACAAATTACATAATTGATAATTTTAATACATGAATATAAAAAACAAAAATAATAATTAAAATTAAGGGTATTGATCTCGAAATATAAAATTATGAAACTGCACTTCATAATAGTCTTAAAATGTGTGTAAAATATAAAATAACCTTAAAATGTGTGCGAAATATCTGAAAAACTGCAAACAAATTAGTGGCTCGAGGGTATTTTTACCATTTCAACAAAACCCGAACACTCTAAAATAGTTAAAAGAAAAAAACACTAGCCCCCTTCACTAATAAATAAATTCAATGGAAACAAATATAATAAATAGAATAAATTAACGTAATTTACTTAGATAAACATAAATTGGAGTTCATAGGGGAACAAAAAAACCCTGAAAAGAGCTACCTAATTTTAAGTCTGAAAAATAAGTTGAATGACAAAAGTACCTCCCTACCAACTTTCCCATTATAGTCAGTATTAACGGAGGGATTTGGTTAACAAAGGTTTGAGGTTCGCGGCCCAAATCAAGATCTGCAGCGGTGGTCCTTCGCCGTGAAAGTCGTCGGAGTGTGGTGATTCTGATGAATCGGGGGCGGAGATTGTAAGGGTGTTTGGTGGTGGCATATCCAATCCCCCATAATGTGCCTACGTACCTCCTTTTATAGAGGATCAAGCCCTACGTAGTTCTTGGAGAACAAAAAACAGAGATGGACTTGGCTTCTCATTCTGTGGCCAAATAGGAGTTGTTGAACCAACTTCCTATTATAACTCGAATATTTATTTTCTCTAGGAGTACCCAACGATGTGGCCTAGTCACAAAGGCACAAGGCTCAGTTACGACTTCGGGACTTCACGGACAAGGAAACTCCCTGACCGAAGGATATTCCCATCTGCTACCACTACTTCCGTCGATCGTAACCGCATGTATAATCTTGACTTACCGCAAATGCCAAAGCGCATCCTTGCCCCCGATGAGGAAAATACACCAGACTACAGGACAAGTGATCCCAAGCGTAGAAGTGCATAGTGCGAGATACCCCCAAAGTCTCCCGTCGAGGACAACCCGCCGAATACAGAGTCATGGCTCCCAAAGTACACACTAGATATTTACGACCGTTCCCCTATGAGGATAACCCGCAAGACTACAAAATGACATCATCGACATGTTTTCTGGGATGAAGGGCTCCCAGATGGCCCTTTTCCTTCATGGGGCGCGCCCTGTGAAGGGTTGGAGGTCTCCGGAGTCCTCCCCCATGCCTAGGGCGCACCCTAAGCATGGAGAGGTCCTCTGAGGGCTAATATTCCTTTCTTGTATGATTCTTATACTTTGTTCACTTCCTCGTTTGGTTATGGGTGCAACCTCCTCGTTAATTCTTCCTTGTCACCTTACTTGTGTTGCAGAGTGGTCATCCCGTGCGGCCATATAGCACAGGGCGCACCCTATGGGGTCCGGGGACATTTTCCCGGAGTCAAGGTCGTTCTTCATTTTTTAATCATTTCACCCCTTCTTCCGTGACTTAAGATCATCTTTCATAGGCTCCTTATCAATACTTGTTCCTCTTCGTCATTTTCTACCACCGTGACCGTCATGGTACCGTCGTCGTAGCGGTCACACACTTCCTTCACCATGGTCATTATAATTCTCCGTCGTAATGATCATCGTAAATCTTCATATATAACTTCACCAGTCATCGTCATAACTTCTCATCGTCGATAGTCGTCCTAAGCGACTCCCATATAGGGAGCGCCCTATAGGCTCCAAAGACGTGTTCTACGGAGACATCTTTGGAGCTCGTCCGTCCTCTTCCTCGGCGATGATCCGACCCATTTTCTTAAAGATCCGATAAAATACCAATGACGATTTTATGGTATAACAGTCAATAAATAATTAAATGAAGGCTAAATCAGTGTGTTGCCAACATGTCTAGATGTGCTGAGATGGGTTTTAGCCCAGATAAGCCGGATTTATGTCTTCCCAAATATGCACATTATCTTTTACTAATACGATTATTTATAAGTAAATCGACGCTCAGATAAACACTAACAAATATAAATTAAAGTAAAAATAAAGTCTAGAGGGAGTGTAGAAGTAAAGGATATTAGTTGAGATTTATATATATGAAATTGTAAAAATAGTTATATAATTTTTTTGTGATTACCAAGATTTGGTACTTTTATATTCTGTTAGAACATGATTTTACTTATTAGTATAAATAGTTGATAAATATTGCGAATTAGATAAAAATATCAAATTAGTATTTGTAGTGCGAAACCCGAATCAAAGTTAATATATTAATATGAAATATTATATAGGTATGTGCAAAGACTAATTTTGTAGTAAAAAAAATCGAATCAGATATGGAATTTTCCGGTATACTAGTCTTGCATTGCTTTTTTTGTTATAGAAATATAACATATTAGTTTTGTTTGCCTGAAACAAATTGTATAATAATCTTAATTAACAAAATTTATGTTATTTTATATAATTTAATATTAATTAATATTATTTAATAATTATCTTATAATTGGCTTTTTCAATATAGTTTATTTTATATTACTTAATTATTGATTAAGAATATTTTTTTAATTAAAAATAAATAGACATTTGGATAAACACTAAATAATAAAAAATAAAGTATAAAAAGAATAGAAGTCAATTGGTATTAGGCGAGTACCAAAATTTGATACTCCTTCTGTTTTTTATATATGTCGTTTGACTTTCTTGCACACAATTCTAAGTCTTTTGACCGCACAGATAAAATAATATTTTTAATTTTTTTTTGTAAATTAAAGTTTTAGTTTTATCTTTTTGTTCACAAAAAGAAAAAAAAATTGAAAATTATTATTTTAACTATGCGGTCAAAGCACTTAGTAATGTGTGCACAAAAGTCAAACGTCATATAAATAAAAACCGAGTTAGTACTTTTATTTTGACAAATATGGCTTGTACTCTTATAAATGAGTATTTGTTCTCATAAATTCTCGAGATGAGCGAGGATCGAACCGAGGACTTGGGACAATAGAGGATAAACTCTTAATCTCCACTATCCAACCGTGCTCAAAGTTTCGCTTAGATTAAGAAAAGAGTACAAATTCGTGAGCCGGTGGGGTTTACCCACTGCGCTGCCGGAGGGTAGCGCCTGCGGGTTCCCTACGATAAAAAAATTCCATAAAAAATTAAAATTCTTTGATACTTTGGTACCAAAGTTCCGCTTATTAATAAAAGAGTACAAATTCCCACCCTAGTAAAACCCATAAAAAACCAAAATTCTCACATACTTTAAAATAAAAAACTCACATTTATCAAAATTAAAAACTTCACATTTATCGAATAAAAAACATACATGATCACACCCGAAAATCTTCAAAAGTCGAAAAGCCCATCAAAATCAAATAATTCCTAAATTCATCTTAGTAATCCACTTACAAACATCAAAAATCAATAAAAACTCAGAATTCACACACCTATCTATACATTGACATGAAAATATCACTTAAAATACATAATAATAACATGATCATACCGACAAATTAATAAAAACAAAACTAAACCCCTTCACAACATTAAAACCTAACAAAACTCAAAATTAAACCTACATTAACAGACCCAAACAGCCATTCCACAAACACCTTCCTCAAATCTGGAGTCTTAGCTATCTTTGCTCCAACTCCAGCTAAAATAACAATTGCTAGAGGAAATCTGGTAAGCCTGTAAGCCCCGGCTCACATATGTTTTTAAAATTTGTGTAACTCTGTATAGAAGCTGGTATTCGATTCCTTGCACCTAAATAGACTCCGACATTAGACTTCTGGAATTAGCACAAAGAAAGAAAAAAAAGTAGACTTCTGTCGAGAAAGATATAAGACGGCGAGGAAGGCTCTCAGGCTTAGCGTGCATCACTTATGCAACTAGTGAGAGCATGAGTGCTTAACATAGGAAATATATATTCAGATCAATTAAGAAAGAGTCTTAATTAGTTTTGACATAATAGATCACTGCTAATAATGCTGAGAATTGCAGAAGGTCTCCCATCAAAGTAAAAGATTTTTCCTAATTAAAATTTCCTTCAGAAAAGAAGATGAAATATGTCAGAACTTGGAGCCAACTGTCATAAACAACTTTATGAGATTATTTCACTGGTTTTGACCAAACAGCAGGTTTGATTTGCTCAACTTTGTTAGAAGGAAATATAAACAAAATAAAGATATGAAATAACATTGAGTATCATGCTTGGCATGATTCAAGGACCCCTGCACTGTGCAAGATCTTTTTTTGTCTTTTAGTTCTTTTCTGTTTGATGTATCTTGTTCATTAACAATTGTAGTTCTTCATTGAACATCACAACTTCACCTGATTATGTTTTCGTACTAGGTGCTACAAGTTTCAATGCTAGATCATACAAGCACACATACATACTTAAATGACATTTTCCTAGGTTTTGGGAGAGTCGGTAACTTTACAATTTTACTCTGTTAAAACTGCTCAGCTTCTGGTATTTCAACAAGTTATAAGAACATGAACATTTTTGTGACATGATTAAAGAGTATTTAGACGAGAAGGCGATATTTTAATCTCCAATGCTCTGTTAAACCATTAAGATCATGCTAGCAACAAATACCTTGCTACACAGTTTTCAGTTGGTTAGTTACCCTCTGTTCAAATCGAATATGCCATCAATTTCAGCTAACTACCATTACCTGAACTTTTTGTTGTTCTATAACAAACTTCACAAAAAAAAAGAAAAGTTATATTGCCGACAACGACTTAAGACCCTTCAACCAGCTTGCTGACAAAGCAGAGCATAAATTTTCTACCAAATCTTATCTTAACAATTCATGCCTCGTCACGTTTGTCACATAGATGAGCCAAAGATGAGTCATGCAACAAAAAGTTAAATAACACTAACATTGTTATTGACCTTATAAATACCATGTAAGACGCTTTGTTGTAATCCATCCTACTACGTGCATCACAAAGCAAGTATCATTCAACCAGAGGGTTAGAGAGAATCAAGCAATTTACATTCATCAGAGTTCAGATATGAAGAGCCAGATTTCAGACAAGTTATTGGATTTCCGATCAGCTCAACAGCATTTGCTGCTGAGATGCTTCCAGAAGGAATTTTATGTATCAGTTGCAATCAGTATTATGCATCTTTGAAATTTAGACAGAGTAAGTATCTATTTCTTTGTCACACGAAATATATAAAGGTTAGCAAAAGAAGTTTAAAACAACAATCTATATGACAAGGCGCGCCCGAATGGTTGAGGCGCCCAAATACATGATGAAAGGTATAAAATTAGATAAAACTATAAGATAAATCACAATGCAGAAAAATGAAAGAGTATCAAAAACATAGTCGTACAACTTTGCACAGCATCAAAAGAGGGCTGGCTCCTCAATGTATTAAGAAAAGATGACAAATCAGGGCGCGCCTTAATTTTCATCAGTTGGAGGAATGGATTGGAGAGGGATTAATGGGTCAGCTTCAGGTGCGTCCTTCTAGGGCTCGTCCGAAGGCACACCCCAGGTTTCTCTAAGCCAAGCTCGACCCTTTTTTCTCGAATCTCCTTGGAAAATTCCCTTTTGAATTCATCCATTTCAGCTGCAGTCTCTTCACCAAACTTCTCGAAAGTGTACTCAGGATCATTCACCGCGAATCCAATCCTTTAAAAATGAAAACCATTGGCGATAGCATCATCTGTTATGATCCTCATCTCCTCCAACCAACCATTCATCTCTTAATCCTAAAGGTATTCAATCCTTGCCTTGCCTTCAGCTAACTCGACATGAAGAGATTCTGCCTTTATGTTGGCAATCTCCAGCAAAGAAGATGAATTTGCAACTTCACCCTTGAGGAAAGCTATCTCAGAATCCTTGGCCTTGATATCCTTGGCATGAAGAAAGTCTTTATCCTTCAGAGTATTTTTTAGAATGTTGTTATCCCTTTAAAGCCTTTCAAGGCGTGCCTTCTCCTCCAACAGCTTGTCCACCACCTGGTTGGAATGAATAAACAACTGGCAAGATGCCTTAATAGAAGCTCTAGTGGCGTCCTCCAAACTCATTGCCTGCAATTTCTCCACTTCTTCATCTGAAACATGAAGAAAGCCAATGGGGCCAAGGTAATTCAAAGTTGCAGAGGATTCGGAGGGCGCGCCGTCAGTCCTTGTCCTTTTTGGTGCGGCTTGCCTTTCGGTCAGATCAATCACCGACTTTTTTGGAACATGAGTAGTTTGAAGGACAGGGGTAGGATCAGGGATGGAAGTTGGAACCTTAGGAGCATCTCTCTTTGGCTTTGTCTTAGGCTTGTCGCTTGGACGTGCCCCGAATGATTTAGGAATCTTGGGAGGAGCTATTTTTGTACAGGAAAAATGATAACAATTAGTAAAGATGAAATAATGACAGGGCGTGCCCTAATGAAGTCGCTAATAAGGATTTAAAATGTACAGAGATGCAGCTAAGACAAAAGGGAATACATAATGTAAAGCAAGTAGTTAGAGGTATAAGGCGTGCCTTAAAAAAGTAATGATGTTTCAACAGTATGTAGATAACTAGAAGTGTTATGTGGAATAAATTTTGCGATAAAACAACAAAGATGCACCAATAACATAAGGCGGGCCATGTAGAACTTGAGTGGTCAAACCTGAGGGAATTTCCACTTGAAAGGAGTTGTCTTCCATCTTATAATCCTCTTCATCACCTTCTTCATCACTGTCCAAGTCGACAACACGAGAGACAGGAACACCTTTCCTAAATCTGATAAATTTGCACTTCACTCTTGGACATAAAGAATTCCCACGCGCATCAGATTGGTCCTAGTGACCAATGTCTTCAGATTCCATCTTTCGACTGCTCTAAGGAGGGCATCTGCTTATTTTTTGGGCTCTCCCTCAAGTGTCTTCGTCATTGGTTTGGTTGGATAAATATGATTTTATGTGGAGTAAGGAGTAAATACAAACTTTGAAGAAGAAAACTAAGAAGGTGTGTCCCTACTTGGAGATGTGTTGAATCTGATTCTCATTCTGGGAATATCGTATAGATTGAAAAAATTCTCCTTCCAGCCTTTCTCATGACTAAGCTTTCCTAAAGAGAAGTCTTTCTTATTGTGCTGCTTGTCTGCGACCAGATAATAATATCCATGATCGGATTTCCTCAGGCTGAAAAATGGCTAACCTCATCCATCGAGGGTTTAGGGAAGCCCAAATATGTGTAGAGAATGAATAGGGCGAGGACGAATTTATAATTGTTGGGAGAAAGTTGGAGAAAGTTTATAGGGATGTAAGGGCACACCCACACCTAGTAAAACCAGCTTAGGACTGGTGACCATTCTAGGGATCCTGAAATTTCTCCCATAGTTGAAAATGTGGGGGCGCATCATGCTGAGAGGGCGCGCCCAAATTCTTTCCATATCATAAAACTCCATTAGTTGCTCATCGGAGCAAGCTGAGGGTAGGCCTACACAAAAAAGCTTCCCATGTTCTTTCCTAAAACGTTTCTTCACAGCTTCACTGCATGGCTCGAACTCATCCCAGTCAAAGTCTAACTCATTTTCGGAGACTTCCCAATGTTGGAAAGGAATTGGAGAAGGTTCAGGGGAGGTAGAAAACTGAAGGGTGTCTTCATCAAAGAAATTCATTTCGTCAAGAAGGGGCGATATATTCTTTTCAGGCGCGCCCTCAGGAATAGGAGAGGTATGCGCGTCCTGAGATTTTTGGGGAGAAAGGCTTGGAGAAACAGCCCTGTAGGAGACTTTGTATGGTCCTGCACCATCGTTAACACCAATCTCGATGCCCATATACCTGTCCGTATTCAGGCTCTCCAACCAGTCGTCATCATCTAAGTCTGTGTTAGCAGGGATTGGAGATATATCTTTTTGGATTAGCTTTTGTTTACCCCTTCTCTGATTTAGAGGGACTTGGTCTTGAGAGTCGGTTGATGATTCTGTCATTATATCGCTAACTTTAAATTCCTGAATAAGGCGCACCTCTTGCTCCAAGAAGTGGGGAGTTCTGTGCGCATCTGGGAAGTCTGGTTTGAAGGAAATGGGAGGAGGAGAGTAGATCCCTAACTTGGTGCAAAAATTCTTAAAAGGATGAAAAGGAGAGGACGCGTCCTCGTCTTCCAGCTGTCAAGAAAACCAAAAAAATATTGAGGGCGCACCCAATTCGAAAGAATGAGAGAAGAAAATATAGAGGAAGATAAATAACAAGTGGAGGGTTTGGGAAGATAGTATTCATTGTGTTAAGGGTGACATATGTTAACCTCTACTTAATGCGCGTCCTATGCTACGAAGGCACGTCATGTTAAGGGAAAAACCTATGAAGCCTAGTATCAAGATTAAAGGATAAGAAATTGAAAGATTATAGGCCAATATAGGTGTGCCTTATGTAACGCCCTCCAGACCCGGGGTATAAGTCTAGGGGTTACTCCCTAATCACCACACATGTACAATCTGATTAACAAATAATAAAGAATTATATCTAACCCCTTTATCACTATCCAGGATCTTTTTAGGTTGAAGTATGAAAACAAGAACCACTAACTACTTTATTACAAATCAAATTTAAAATCTCACAAACTCTCTTTATTACAAACCATTGTCTAACCAGTTTTAAACTAAGATTATCTTTTATTCAATTACACACATTAACTATCTACACTCCACCTGTTCGGGCAACTCAAATCTTTCTTCCTGGATTGGGATCAACACCTTGGGTATGCGAGGATCCCGAGGCTTGACCCGCTTCTTTACCACTCGAGTCCTGATGTGTTTCATATTCCTTCTGAACTAAAAACAATAAGGTGAATAATAATAAAAATGGGGTGAGCCAAAAATTGATCAACAAGTCCACAAAATATAAACAGTGGTAAAGCAGTTTAAGTAAATCAGTAACCTAGGTATATCTATAAAGATATAACCCCACGAGAATAGAAAGAAGGCCAATACTGGCGAGTACAACGAACTAACTCGACACAAGTTCGCATATATACCCTGCTGATCAGCCAGGATACAGTACATATTTATATCTCACTATATAGATCCAGTCGGGCACCCAGGCACTACGGCCCATATCAAGGATCAGGTTATGTCCCGGTCCTTAGGATTCAGTGAAGCTTAATCCCCAAAAGTATCATTATCCAGTGCTTGAAGTAGCAACCGGAACAATCAGTATGCTTTGATATATTCCAAACACCAGAATATATCAATATTTATAAATAAAAATTTGAATTAAGAAATTGAAATGAAATAGAAACAATAATCAAAAGAGTTCAAGCGTAATATGAATTTGAAGAAATTTCACTATTCTGAGAGTATAATAGGGGAAAAACTTGCCTTCTCTGCGACTCACTGCAAGTATATCACTTTCTTCTATTACCAATTTGATCTACCTTGCTGACTTAGCTTCTGTTAGAGAAAGAGAATGATTTAAACATCTCGTACTTCAATTGCGTCTCAAATCGATATCATATCGTTCTTATTGTCTACCCATGCGCTTATGACTGACTCGTATATCATATATGAACAATCAAGACTCGATTATCCACATAATACACACATAGCACACAAGCACGTAATCATTTTTATAGTTAGAATAATTTTTAGAACCAAAATCTACTCGCTGATCGATCAATTGATCATTATCTGACTCGTTTCCTATTTTCGGAATTTTTCGGACTCGTCTCGGCACGCAATTCGGTTGATAATCAAACAACTAACAAGGTCAACTAATTTCTAGGAGAAATTAGGTTTTAATAATATTTTTAATAAAAATAATTTATTTTTCCGAGAAAAAGGGCTTTCGTTTCGTTCGAATCAGACTAACGGTTAAATTATCATTAAATAAATACAGATAAATCAATTTATTATCCAATATAAATAATTATTACTAATTATTGAACCCTAAAAAAATTTTGAATAATTATTTAAGAAAAATCAAAATTAAAAATAATTTTTTTATAATTTTTGGAATTAAAATGAATTTCCAGAATCCGGCGAGTTCCCTGGACTCTGGCCATGTTCCGATAAGCCTTAAATCTTCACCGTTTGAGGTGATTTTTGTGTGGTTTCCATTGCAAATCTGTTCAACAAAATCATCCATATAACAATTTCTCCGGCCAAAATCGATCGAACACCGACCTAAACTCCGGCCAAAATCCTATCTTTTGATTCTGTAAATGAAACTTAACGTTCTATAGTGCAAATCAAAGCTAAGAACACATACAAACTAACCCCTAACCTATCAGGAATCAAATGTTCACAGAAATTATCGAGTTGTAATTTGAAAATTCGGTATAAACCCTAACAATCGAATATGACTATCCAGGTATCGTTTGTTCAATTAAACACCATAAATAAACTGTAAATTATCTCAGGAAGCTATATCAATCATCAAAACATCATTATAACCCTAGAATCAAAAATCCCTAATTCGAACATAAATCCTAGAAATCAAAAAATCAAAAACGATGTATTAAAACATGAAATTGATATCAAAAACATGAAGAATGGATCAAAACCTTCGATTTGGTTACTGGAACAGTTGATTTGATGTTGTATTCAGTCCAAAAGCAACGATTAATTCTTCGACCCGACCCTGTTCTTCATAACCCGGTTTTCAGAGAATTTGGGTATTTTTTGATTTTTTAATAATTAATTAATTAAAATTATAAAATAATTTGGCTATTTATGGAAGTAAAATTAATTCTCCTGATTAAAATTAAGGCCCTAATTCTAAACATTTTAAAATTAATAGGCCCCTAATTTTATAATTTTTGAGTATTAAAATTTAATTATTAAATATTTTATATATACAATATATATGCCAAAATATCCTAAAAATTGTGAATAATTAACAAATACAAAGAAATAATATAAATAAAAGTCCTATAATTTTATAAAAATAAAAATGTGATTTTTGTGGGGTTTTTAACACCCAGTGAGGCCCGGAAAAGTCATTTTTCGCGAAACGAGAAAATTTGTAATTTATCTAGATGTTCTAAATAATGCGATGGTAAAAGCTGTTTGATGAAAAATAAGACCCATTATTTTACTTGAAATATCTGCCTTAAAATCATGATTCGGGTCGTAAAACTTTTGAAATGAAAGCTACCAATGCAGAATAAAATATCTGAAAAAATACCTTAAAAATACCAGGATGACACATAATGCATGTAACACATAATAATTAGGGTTTGACAGTTAATTACACATAAATGACACATTAACACACATATCTTATTATAAATATGATATAATACAAACGTAATTTTCCCAGGCGTTACACCTTAAACACGCTATAGTAGCAATACTGGTAACAGAATGGGAGGACGCGCCTCATAATTAAATGTAAGGGCGCGCCATGGTCGGGTCTTGCGGAATGTACGTTTTTAAACCTAATTGAAGGTGAACGGTTAGGATTCCTAGAAACATGAAATTGAAAATTGAACTAAATGATTTTGGATCTAAAACAGCAAAGATTCAAAATTTACAAATATACATACACAGGTATATATACATAATTTCTTATACACTAAGAACAGTTAAAGAAGTCGAAAAGACAAAGTGACATGCAGTATAACATACATAATAAAACCAAAAAAGGAGAAAAACTTTACATTCCTTTTTAAGTGAAGAAGAGATTGATCAGAAAAAGCTGGGGAAATAGTGACCGAGAGAGAGGATTCCGAGCAATAAAATGGTATCGCCGGTGGTGGTGCTTTGAGAGAGTAAGAGGGAGGGTAAAAGTAAAATGTAAAAGAAAGGATGTGACTTGTATTTATAGCTGAAAAAGTGACAGCTGTTAAAATAAGTCACATCAATCACGTCAGGCACGATTTTGAAATAATTAGGGGAACCGTTTGAAAACTTTTAAAATTCTAGGACGCGCCATCTTAAAGGCGCGCCTCATATGGTTATCACAATAACTTGAAATTCTGAATGCAAAAATTTGAAACTCTAAAAAGGCATGCCATGTTTAGGGTGCGCCTAGTAAAATAGTTTTGGAAAGTTTGTTTATACAGATTTTGATAAGGATGGGAAAAAATTCCAGTCCCATTTTCAATGACATATGGAATTTGGGGAGTAGTTGTTATGCCCAAAAATTGGTATAAACAATATTCAGATTGAGATTGATTAAATAGTCAAAATTGGGGAAGAAACGGCTAAAATTAAGGAACAGATAAAGTTATGGAAAAAAAGTAGGCGCGCCCTGTGTGTAGGAAGGACGCGCCCTATAGTTTGATGGCTGATAAATAGGTTTATTTCAATGGACCCCATGTATAGTAGACTCCGTGGAGTGTTCTGTTTTCGCCATTTTTGCACACCATGTTGATTGTCCCTTTGCCCTCAATTTGTACTCGAGATCCATCACCAAACTTCACATGTCCTCGTAGTGTCTTGTCCAACTTTTCAATTTTTTCACGACACCCGGTCATGTGGTTACTTGCTCCGTTATCGAGATACCACATATTATCTGCTTCCTCCTTTATGTTCGATTTTGATCCTTCACTGAGCAAAATCACACCGTTTGTTGTTTCATTACTTATTGTCATTAGGAGAGCAGGTTCATCATCAGCTGTTTGTGACAAATGCACTTTTCCGCGATGCACTTTGTCCCTCTTCGGTTTTCTACATTCGGCAGCGAAATGCCCATATGCTCCACAGTTGAAACACTTTATTTTACTTCGATCAATTCTGTCACGACCTCCCTGATTATCCCGTCCATGAAAACCGTTTCCACCTCGATTAGATATTTGCAGCCATTCTTCACGTGTAAGCAGAAGCTTCCCACTACTGGCTTCATATTTTGACCATTCTTCCTCAGTCATGAGTAGTTGTTGCCCTTCTTTGCTCTCACCTTGTCCTGAAAGATGTTATTCATGAGCCTTCAATGAGCCAATTACCTCCACTATAGACATTGTTTCTAAATTGCCAAATTGCTCAAGTGTTGAGGTAATTTGTAGAAACTTTGTTGGAACTGCCCGTAGGATTTTCTTCATAACGTACTTCTCTCCAATTGATTCTCCAAGTGCCCTGATCTTCGCAACCCAGCCATTCAATTTAAAACAAAAGTCATCCAATTGCTCCGTCTCATTCATCTTCAGCGACTCAAACTCCGCCTTGAGAGTTTGGGCCTTAAATTTCTTCACCCTATCAGCACCTAAAGACGTTGTTTTAATGGCTGGCCAGACTTGTTTGGCAGTTGTACGCTCCGCTAGTTTCAACAGCAGTTCTTCTGAGATTTCCTGGTAGATCATCGTCATAGCACGTTTATCCGCCTTGTCCTCGATGGGTGCTTTTGGGTCCTTGGGCTCTACTGCTTCCCACACGTTATATGCCTGCAAATATACTTTCATTTTCATAGCCCAGGCAGTATAATTTATTTTTGTTAGCATTGGGTAGCTAAGCCCAATTTGCCTGTCTTTGCCCTTGCTTGAATCTGCCATTGTTGTGTCTCGATAGTACGTTTCTCTAACTGTTTATAGTGCTCTGATACCAGATGTTAGAAAGTAAAGATAATTGTTTAGAAATGCAACTAGGATTACAGAATGAAACAGGAAGAATTACACGATAAATAAAGAAAGCAGCTAACATCCATAACTCCTACAAACCAGGTCACACTCTTGTTTTATCTCCATGAACACCAAACTGACTATAACTACTTCAACATATACACGTTAGTTTATTCAAAACATTATTAAATAAAACAAACAAATAGAACATGTTTAGAATTAAACTCAACAACAAGTACACGATAATAAGTTGCTGCTTTCCAAGTTCTAACAGAGTATTTTTTTTAAAAGACGATTCTACTACCAAAATAGCTCACTGATAGTTTTTCTACTCCTAATAGCAACTGCAATACAAATGTAATGTTGCTTATTTTTAGTGGGATCCAACTTATATCATCTCAATAAAAAATGACCTTTCTAGAAAGTGACCAACTTATTCCAATGCTAAGACTCATTTGTCAGAAGTGCTACACCTTTATCATTCAACACTTGTGCCACCCGGTTCAAGTCTCATAGCTCCAATGCAAAATAAAAGAAAAATGAGGAGGCCGGATGTCTAGAGGCTCTCAAATGGGCAGCATTGGAGCTCGTACAGCACTCAATTGCTCAGCCCACTAATGCATGCTAACTTTTTTCCACTATCCACCTAACACAATTAAAAAGATGATTCTACTACCAAAGTAGCTCGCCCAGAATTTTTCTACTCCTATACTTGTAGCTGATATTCACCCTACTAAAAAAATTCTAAAAATTCTACAAAGGAATTAATCTTGAATAATGATATAAAAATTAAATTTATTTATAATATAATAATTTATAATTTAAAAATTAAATTTAATACTAAATGAGATAATCTTATATAAGTGTAGGGGCACAAATATATTGATATTAACATATGTAATCTACTTTTACTTTAAAAGAATAGTGTTAGTTTGTTTTTCGACTAATATTAAAATTTTATGATTGCTTAGAAATAAACTGAATTTTAAATTTCACCATTGTTTGTTAACTAAATTTAAATTAATTCAAATATTTATTAAATTATTATAAAGTAGGTTTTAGTTATCTTCTAAATCATTAACTTACTAATTATCAACTATAATTCATTTAATTTGGTGATTCCCACTTATTTTTAGCACATATGTTTTATATATTATTTTTTAAGAAATTTATCCAAATATCTAATAGACGGTAATACACCAATATATTCATTCTAGAAATTTATTTTAATTCAAATATTTATTAAATTATTATAAAGTAGGTTTTAGTTATCTTCTAAATCATTTATTTATTTGCTGATTCCCACTTATTTATAGCATCACATATTCTATTTTTTTAATTTTTAACAAATTTATCCAAAAATCTAATAGACAGTAACACACCAATACATTCATTCTAGAGACTCACTCTAGGGCCTTAACACAACTAGGTCACAGTCATTTTTCCCCTCTCTCAAAAAAAGACCTGGATAATGGAATGCAAGGCCATAAATATTGTTCATACATATATTTAGAGTCACTACATATGTCTCAATAAATGTCTGTTTTCAAGTTTAGAAACCACAACTAAAACTAATTGAAGATAGTAAGCTAATTGCTCACCACTCATTAGAGTTCTATAAGGTTAGAAGCTTTCCCAGAAAAGGATGATTGAAATAATACTCTGCATGCTAACCTTTTTCCACTATCCACCTAACACAATCACAAATACACGACAATAACTGCTGTTTTCCAAGTTCTGACAAAGTAACATTTTTTAAAAGATGATTTTACTACCAAAGCAGCTAACTGATAATTTTTCTACTCCTAATACCAACTACAATGCAAATGTCAGGTTGCGTATTTTCAGTGGGACCCAACTTATATCACCTGAACAAAAAATGGCATCTCTAGATAGTGAACAACTTATTCAAATGCTAAGACTCATTTGTCAGAAGTGTTATACCTTTAGCATTCAACACTTGTGCAAAGCGGTTCAATTCTCATAGCTCCAATATAAAATAAAAGAAAAATGAGGAGGTCGGATGTCTAAAGGCTCTCAAATGGGCTCAATTTCTCACCCCACTAATGCATGCTAACCTTTTTCCATTATCCACCTAATACAAACAAATACAGATCTATATCTGTGTGTATATAATGACAATAAATTGCTGCTTTCCAAGACATTTGATATTCACCCAACTAAAAAAATTCTAAAAAACTCTACAAAGGAATTAATCTTGAATAATGATATAAAAATTAAATTGATTTATAATTTAAGAAATTATATTTTAAAAATGAAATTTCATACTAATTAAGACAATCTTAGATAAGTTTAGGGGAACAAAGATATTGATATTAACATATGTAATCTACTTTTATGTTAAAAGAATAGTGTTAGTGTTTGGCCTGATATTAAAATTTTATGATTGCTTAGAAATTAACTCAATTTTAAATTTCACCATTGTTTTTTAACTAAATTTATTTTAATTCAAATATTTAATAAATTATTATAAAGTACGTTTTAGTTATCTTCTAAATTATTAATTTACTAATTATCAACTATAATTCATTTAATTTGCTGATTCCCACTTATTTTTAGCATCATATGTTTTATATATTATTTTTTAAGAAATTTATCCAAAAATCTAATATACCGCAATACACCAATATATTCATTCTAGAGACTCACTCTAGGGTCTTAACACAACTCAGTCACAACCATCTTTCCCCCTCTCTCAAAAAAAGATCTGGATAATGGAGTGCAAGGCCATAACTATTGTTCATGTGTGTCTTACAGTAAATGGGTGTTTTCAAGTTTAAAAGCCACTACTAAAAATAATTGAAGATAGTAAGCTAATTGCTCACCACTCATTCGAATTCTACAAGGTTAGAACCTTCCCTAGAAAAAGATGATTGAAATAATATTGCACATGTATTGCACCACTCAATTGCTCAGCCCAGCGATGCATGCATGCTAACTTTTTTCCACACCTAACACAAACAAGTACATGACAATAAGTTGATGTTTTCCAAATTGTGACACAGTAATTTTTTGAAAAGATGACTCTACTACCAAAGCACCTCACTGATAGTTTTTCTACTCCTAATAGCAACTGCAATACAAATGTCAGGTTGCCTATTTTTAGTGGGACCCAACTTATATCACCTCAACTAAAAAGAATGGCCTCTCTAAGTGTCCAACTTATTCCAATATTAAGACTCATTTATCAAAAGTGCTATACCTTTATCATTCAATACTTGTGCAACCCGGTTCAAATCTCATAGCTCCAATGGAAAATAAAAGAAAAATGAGTAGGCCCCATGTCTAAAGGCTCTCAAATGGGCAGCACTAGAGCTGCTGCACCACTTAATTGCTCAGCCCACTAGTGCATGCTAACTTTTTTCCACTATCCACCTAACACAAACAAATACAGATCTATGCCTGTGTATATATAATGACAATAAATTGGTACTTTACAGGACATAGTAATATTTTAAAAAGATGATTCTACTACCAAAGCAGCTCACCCAGAGTTTTTCTACTCCTATACGTGCAGCTGATATTCACCCTAATAAAAAAATTCTAAAAACTCTACAAAGGAATTAATCTTGAATAATGATATAATAATTAAATTTATTTATAATATAATATATTATATTTTAAAAATTAAATTTCATACTAAATAAGAGAATATTATATAAGTTTAGGGGAACAAAGATATTGATATTAACATATGTAATCTACTCTTAGGTTAAAAGAATAGTGTTAGTTAGTGTTTGGACTGATATTAAAATTTTATGATTGCTTATAAATTAACTGAATTTTAAATTTTACCATTGTTAGTTAACTAAATTTATTTTAATTCAAATATTTATTAAATTATTATAAAGTAGGTTTTAGTTATCTTATAAATCATTTATTTACTAATTATCAACTTTAATTCATTTATTTGTTGATTCCCACTTATTTTTAGCATCACATGTTCTATTTTTTTAATTTTTATCAAATTTATCCAAAAATCTAATAGACAGCAACACACCAATACATTCATTCTAGAGACTCACTCTAGGGCCTTAACACAACTGGGTCACAGCCATCTTTCCCCTCTCTCAAAAAAAGACCTGGATAATGGAAGGCAGGGCCATAAATATTGTTCATGCATATATTTAGAGTCACTACAAATGTCTTACAATAAATGTCTGTTTTCAAGTTTAGAAACCACAACTAAAAATAATTGAAGATAGTAAGCTAATTGCTCACCACTCATTAGAGTTCTATAAGGTTAGAACCTTCCCCAGAAAAGGATGATTGAAATAATACTGTGCATGCTAACTTTTTTCCACTATCCACCTAACACAATCACAAATACACCACAATAATTGCTGCTTTCCAAGTTGTGACAGAGTAATATTTTTTAAAAGATGATTTTACTACCAAAGCAGTTCACTGATAGTTTTTCTACTCCTAATAGCCACTGCAATACAAATGTTAGGTTGCCTATTTTTAGTGGGACCCAACTTATATCACCTCAACTAAAAATAATGGCCTCTCTAACTGTCCAACTTATTCTAATGTTAAGACTCATTTGTCAGAAGTGCTAAACCTTTATCATTCAATACTTGTGCAACCCGCTTCAAATCTCGTAGCTCCAATGCAAAATAAAAGAAAAATGACGAGGGCTGATGTCTAAAGGCTCTCAAATGGGCAGCACTGGAGGTGCTGCACCACTCAATTGCTCAGCCCACTAGTACATGCTAACTTTTTTTTCACTATCCACCCAATACAAACAAATACAGATCTATGTGGTGTATATATAATGACAATAAATTGGTACTTTACAAGACATAGTAATATTTTATAAAGATGATTCTACTACCAAAGCAGCTCAACCAGAGTTTTTCTACTCCTATACATGCAGCTGATATTCACCCTAATAAAAAAATTCTAAAAACTCTACAAAGGAATTAATCTTGAATAATGATATAATAATTAAATTTATTTATAATATAATATATTATATTTTAAAAATTAAATTTCATACTAAATAAGAGAATATTATATAAATTTAGGGGAACAAAGATATTGATATTAACATATGTAATCTACTCTTACGTTAAAAGAATAGTGTTAGTTAGTGTTTGGAGTGATATTAAAATTTTATGATTGCTTAGAAACTAACTGAATTTTAAATTTCACCATTGTTAGTTAACTAAATTTATTTTAATTCAAATATTTATTAAATTATTATAAAGTAGGTTTTAGTTATCTTCTAAATCATTTATTTACTAATTATCAACTTTAATTCATTTATTTGCTGATTCCCGCTTATTTTTAGCATCACATGTTCTATTTTTTTTAATTTTTAACAAATTTATCCAAAAATCTAATAGACAGCAACACACCAATACATTCATTCTAGAGACTCACTCTAGGGCCTTAACACAACTCGCTCACAGCCATCTTTCCCCTCTCTCAAAAAAAGACCTGGATAATGGAATGCAAGGTCATAAATATTGTTCATGCATATATTTAGAGTCACTACAGATGTCTTACAATAAATGTCTGTTTTCAAGTTAGAAACCACAACTAAAAATAATTGAAGATAGTAAGTTTATTGCTCACCACTCATTAGAGTTCTATAAAGTTAAAACCTTCCCCAGAAAAGGATGATTGAAATAATAATGTGCATGCTAACTTTTTTCCACTATCCACCTAACACAATCACAAATACACCACAATAATTGCTGCTTTCCAAGTTCTGACAAAGTAATATTTTTTAAAAGATGATTTTACTACCAAAGCAGTGATAATTTTTCTACTCCTAATAGCAACTACAATGCAAATATGAGGTTGCCTATTTTCAGTGGGACCCAACTTATATCACCTCAATAGAAAATGGCATATCTAGATAGTGAACAACTTATTCAAATGCTAAGACTTATTTGTCAGAAGTGTTAGACCTTTAGCATTCAGCACTTGTGCAACCCGGTTCAATTCTCATAGCACCAATGGAAAATAAAAGAAAAATGAGGAGGCCGGATGTCTAAAGGCTCTCAAATGGGAAGCACTGGAGCTGCTGCAGCACTCAATTGCTCACCCCACCAATGCATGCTAACCTTTTTCCATTATCCACCTAACACAAACAAATACAGATCTATATCTGTGTGTATATAATGACAATAAATTGCTGCTTTCCAAGACATTTGATATTCACCCTACTAAAAAAATTCTAAAAACTCTACAAAGGAATTAATCTTGAATAATGATATAAAAATTAAATTTATTTATAATATAATAAATTATATTTTAAAAATTAAATTTCATACTAAATAAGACAATCTTAGATAAGTTTAGGGGAACAAACATATTGATATTAACATATGTAATCTATTTTATGTTAAAAGAATAGTGTTAGTTAGTGTTTGGACTGATATTAAAATTTTATGATTGCTTAGAAATTAACTCAATTTTAAATTTCACCATTGTTTTTAACTAAATTTATTTTAATTCAAATATTTATTAAATTATTATAAAGTACGTTTTAGTTATCTTCTTAATCATTAATTTACTAATTATCAACTTTAATTCATTTAGTTTGCTGATTCCAACTTATTTTTAGCATCATATGTTTTATATATTATTTTTTAAGAAATTTACCCAAAAATCTAATATAGCCCAATACACCAATATATTCATTCTAGAGACTCACTCTAGGGTCCCCCCTCTCAAAAAAAGACCTGGATAATGGAGTGCAAGGCCATAACTATTGTTCATGCATGTCTTATAGTAAATGCGTGTTTTCAAGTTTAAAAGCTACTACTAAAAATAATTGAAGATAGTAAGCTAATTGCTCACCATTCATTCGAATTCTACAAGGTTAGAACCTTCCCTAGAAAAAGATGATTGAAATAATATTGCAGCTGTATTGCACCACTCAATTGCTCAGCCCACCGATGCATGCATGCTAACTTTTTCCACACCTAACACAAACAAGTACTTGAGAATAAGTTGATGCTTTCCAAATTGTGACACAGTAATTTTTTGAAAAGATGACTCTACTACCAAATCAGTGTTTCTAATCCTAATAGCAACTGCAATACAAATGTTAGGTTGCCTATTTTTAGTGGGACCCAACTTATATCACCTCAACCAAAAATAATGGCCTCTCTAACTGTCCAACTTATTCCAATGTTAAGACTCATTTGTCAGAAGTGATATACCTTTATCATTCAATACTTGTGCAACCCGGTTCAAATCTCATAGCTCCAATGCAAAATAAAAGAAAAATGACCAGGCGCGATGTCTAAAGGCTCTCAAATGGGCAGCACTGGAGCTGCTGCACCACTCAATTGCTCAGCCCACTAGTTCATGCTAACTTTTTTTCACTATCCACCTAACACAAATAAATACAGATCTATGTCTGTGTATATATAATGACAATAAATTGGTACTTTACAAGACATAGTAATATTTTAAAAAGATAATTCTACTACCAAAGCAGCTCACCCAGAGTTTTTCTACTCCTATACGTGCAGCTGATATTCACCCTAATAAAAAATTCTAAAAACTCTAGAAAGGAATTAATCTTGAATAATGATATAATAATTAAATTTATTTATAATATAATATATTATATTTTAAAAATTAAATTTCATACTAAATAAGAGAATATTATATAAGTTTAGGGGAACAAAGATATTGATATTAACATATGTAATCTACTCTTACGTTAAAAGAATAGTGTTAGTTAGTGTTTGGACTGATATTAAAATTTTATGATTGCTTAGAAATTAACTGAATTTTAAATTTCACCATTGTTAGTTAACTAAATTTATTTTAATTCAAATATTTATTAAATTATTATAAAGTAGGTTTTAGTTATCTTATAAATCATTTATTTACTAATTATCAACTTTAATTCATTTATTTGTTGATTCCCACTTATTTTTAGCATCACATGTTCTATTTTTTTAATTTTTAACAAATTTATCCAAAAATCTAATAGACAGCAACACACCAATACATTCATTCTAGAGACTCACTCTAGGGCCTTAACACAACTCGGTCACAGCCATCTTTCCCCTCTCTCAAAAAAAGACCTGGATAATGGAATGCAAGGCCATAAATATTGTTCATGCATATATTTAGAGTCACTACAGATGTCTTACAATAAATGTCTGTTTTCAAGTTTAGAAACCACAACTAAAAATAATTGAAGATAGTAAGCTAATTGCTCACCACTCATTAGAGTTCTATAAGGTTAGAACCTTCCCCACAAAAGGAAGATTGAAATAATACTGTGCATGCTAACTTTTTTCCACTATCCAACTAACACAATCACAAATACACCACAATAATTGCTTCTTTCCAAGTTCTGACAGAGTAATATTTTTTAAAAGATGATTTTACTACCAAAGCAGTTGACTGATAGTTTTTCTACTCCTAATAGCAACTGCAATACAAATGTTAGGTTGCCTATTTTTAGTGGGACCCAACTTATATCACCTCAACTAAAAATAATGGCCTCTCTAACTGTCCAACTTATTCCAATATTAAGACTCATTTGTCAGAAGTGCTATACCTTTATCATTCAATACTTGTGCAACCCGTTCAAATCTCATAGCTCCAATGCAAAATAAAAGAAAAATGACCAGGCCTGATGTCTAAAGGCTCTCAAATGGGCAGCACTGGAGGTGCTGCACCACTCAATTGCTCAGCCCACTAGTGCATGCTAACTTTTTTTCACTATCCACCTAACACAAACAAATACAGATCTATGTTGTGTATATATAATGATAATAAATTGGTACTTTACAAACAAGACATAGTAATATTTTATAAAGATGATTCTACTACCAAAGCAGCTCACCGAGAGTTTTTCTACTCCTATACGTGCAACTGATATTCACCCTAATAAAAAAATTCTAAAAACTCTACAAAGGAATTAATCTTGAATAATGATAAAATAATTAAATTTATTTATAATATAATATATTATATTTTAAAAATTAAATTTCATACTAAATATGAGAATATTATATAAGTTTAGGGGAACAAAGATATTGATATTAACATTTGTAATCTACTCTTACGTTAAAAGAATAGTGTTAGTTAGTGTTTGGAGTGATATTAAAATTTTATGATTGCTTAGAAACTAACTGAATTTTAAATTTCACCATTGTTAGTTAACTAAATTTATTTTAATTCAAATATTTATTAAATTATTATAAAGTAGGTTTTAGTTATCTTCTAAATCATTTATTTACTAATTATCAACTTTAATTCATTTATTTGCTGATTCCCGCTTATTTTTAGCATCACATGTTCTATTTTTTTTAATTTTTAACAAATTTATCCAAAAATCTAATAGACAGCAACACACCAATACATTCATTCTAGAGACTCACTCTAGGGCCTTAACACAACTCGCTCACAGCCATCTTTCCCCTCTCTCAAAAAAAGACCTGGATAATGGAATGCAAGGTCATAAATATTGTTCATGCATATATTTAGAGTCACTACAGATGTCTTACAATAAATGTCTGTTTTCAAGTTAGAAACCACAACTAAAAATAATTGAAGATAGTAAGTTTATTGCTCACCACTCATTAGAGTTCTATAAAGTTAAAACCTTCCCCAGAAAAGGATGATTGAAATAATAATGTGCATGCTAACTTTTTTCCACTATCCACCTAACACAATCACAAATACACCACAATAATTGCTGCTTTCCAAGTTCTGACAAAGTAATATTTTTTAAAAGATGATTTTACTACCAAAGCAGTGATAATTTTTCTACTCCTAATAGCAACTACAATGCAAATATGAGGTTGCCTATTTTCAGTGGGACCCAACTTATATCACCTCAATAGAAAATGGCATATCTAGATAGTGAACAACTTATTCAAATGCTAAGACTTATTTGTCAGAAGTGTTAGACCTTTAGCATTCAGCACTTGTGCAACCCGGTTCAATTCTCATAGCACCAATGGAAAATAAAAGAAAAATGAGGAGGCCGGATGTCTAAAGGCTCTCAAATGGGAAGCACTGGAGCTGCTGCAGCACTCAATTGCTCACCCCACCAATGCATGCTAACCTTTTTCCATTATCCACCTAACACAAACAAATACAGATCTATATCTGTGTGTATATAATGACAATAAATTGCTGCTTTCCAAGACATTTGATATTCACCCTACTAAAAAAATTCTAAAAACTCTACAAAGGAATTAATCTTGAATAATGATATAAAAATTAAATTTATTTATAATATAATAAATTATATTTTAAAAATTAAATTTCATACTAAATAAGACAATCTTAGATAAGTTTAGGGGAACAAACATATTGATATTAACATATGTAATCTATTTTATGTTAAAAGAATAGTGTTAGTTAGTGTTTGGACTGATATTAAAATTTTATGATTGCTTAGAAATTAACTCAATTTTAAATTTCACCATTGTTTTTAACTAAATTTATTTTAATTCAAATATTTATTAAATTATTATAAAGTACGTTTTAGTTATCTTCTTAATCATTAATTTACTAATTATAAACTTTAATTCATTTAGTTTGCTGATTCCAACTTATTTTTAGCATCATATGTTTTATATATTATTTTTTAAGAAATTTACCCAAAAATCTAATATAGCCCAATACACCAATATATTCATTCTAGAGACTCACTCTAGGGTCCCCCCTCTCAAAAAAAGACCTGGATAATGGAGTGCAAGGCCATAACTATTGTTCATGCATGTCTTATAGTAAATGCGTGTTTTCAAGTTTAAAAGCTACTACTAAAAATAATTGAAGATAGTAAGCTAATTGCTCACCATTCATTCGAATTCTACAAGGTTAGAACCTTCCCTAGAAAAAGATGATTGAAATAATATTGCAGCTGTATTGCACCACTCAATTGCTCAGCCCACCGATGCATGCATGCTAACTTTTTCCACACCTAACACAAACGAGTACTTGAGAATAAGTTGATGCTTTCCAAATTGTGACACAGTAATTTTTTGAAAAGATGACTCTACTACCAAATCAGTGTTTCTAATCCTAATAGCAACTGCAATACAAATGTTAGGTTGCCTATTTTTAGTGGGACCCAACTTATATCACCTCAACCAAAAATAATGGCCTCTCTAACTGTCCAACTTATTCCAATGTTAAGACTCATTTGTCAGAAGTGATATACCTTTATCATTCAATACTTGTGCAACCCGGTTCAAATCTCATAGCTCCAATGCAAAATAAAAGAAAAATGACCAGGCCCGATGTCTAAAGGCTCTCAAATGGGCAGCACTGGAGCTGCTGCACCACTCAATTGCTCAGCCCACTAGTTCATGCTAACTTTTTTTCACTATCCACCTAACACAAATAAATACAGATCTATGTCTGTGTATATATAATGACAATAAATTGGTACTTTACAAGACATAGTAATATTTTAAAAAGATAATTCTACTACCAAAGCAGCTCACCCAGAGTTTTTCTACTCCTATACGTGCAGCTGATATTCACCCTAATAAAAAATTCTAAAAACTCTAGAAAGGAATTAATCTTGAATAATGATATAATAATTAAATTTATTTATAATATAATATATTATATTTTAAAAATTAAATTTCATACTAAATAAGAGAATATTATATAAGTTTAGGGGAACAAAGATATTGATATTAACATATGTAATCTACTCTTACGTTAAAAGAATAGTGTTAGTTAGTATTTGGACTGATATTAAAATTTTATGATTGCTTAGAAATTAACTGAATTTTAAATTTCACCATTGTTAGTTAACTAAATTTATTTTAATTCAAATATTTATTAAATTATTATAAAGTAGGTTTTAGTTATCTTATAAATCATTTATTTACTAATTATCAACTTTAATTCATTTATTTGTTGATTCCCACTTATTTTTAGCATCACATGTTCTATTTTTTTAATTTTTAACAAATTTATCCAAAAATCTAATAGACAGCAACACACCAATACATTCATTCTAGAGACTCACTCTAGGGCCTTAACACAACTCGGTCACAGCCATCTTTCCCCTCTCTCAAAAAAAGACCTGGATAATGGAATGCAAGGCCATAAATATTGTTCATGCATATATTTAGAGTCACTACAGATGTCTTACAATAAATGTCTGTTTTCAAGTTTAGAAACCACAACTAAAAATAATTGAAGATAGTAAGCTAATTGCTCACCACTCATTAGAGTTCTATAAGGTTAGAACCTTCCCCACAAAAGGAAGATTGAAATAATACTGTGCATGCTAACTTTTTTCCACTATCCACCTAACACAATCACAAATACACCACAATAATTGCTGCTTTCCAAGTTCTGACAGAGTAATATTTTTTAAAAGATGATTTTACTACCAAAGCAGTTGACTGATAGTTTTTCTACTCCTAATAGCAACTGCAATACAAATGTTAGGTTGCCTATTTTTAGTGGGACCCAACTTATATCACCTCAACTAAAAATAATGGCCTCTCTAATTGTCCAACTTATTCCAATATTAAGACTCATTTGTCAGAAGTGCTATACCTTTATCATTCAATACTTGTGCAACCCGTTCAAATCTCATAGCTCCAATGCAAAATAAAAGAAAAATGACCAGGCCTGATGTCTAAAGGCTCTCAAATGGGCAGCACTGGAGGTGCTGCACCACTCAATTGCTCAGCCCACTAGTGCATGCTAACTTTTTTTCACTATCCACCTAACACAAACAAATACAGATCTATGTTGTGTATATATAATGATAATAAATTGGTACTTTACAAACAAGACATAGTAATATTTTATAAAGATGATTCTACTACCAAAGCAGCTCACCTAGAGTTTTTCTACTCCTATACGTGCAACTGATATTCACCCTAATAAAAAAATTCTAAAAACTCTACAAAGGAATTAATCTTGAATAATGATAAAATAATTAAATTTATTTATAATATAATATATTATATTTTAAAAATTAAATTTCATACTAAATATGAGAATATTATATAAGTTTAGGGGAACAAAGATATTGATATTAACATTTGTAATCTACTCTTACGTTAAAAGAATAGTGTTAGTTAGTGTTTGGAGTGATATTAAAATTTTATGATTGCTTAGAAACTAACTGAATTTTAAATTTCACCATTGTTAGTTAACTAAATTTATTTTAATTCAAATATTTATTAAATTATTATAAAGTAGGTTTTAGTTATCTTCTAAATCATTTATTTACTAATTATCAACTTTAATTCATTTATTTGCTGATTTCCACTTATTTTTAGCATCACATGTTCTATTTTTTTAATTTTTAACAAATTTATCCAAAAATCTAATAGACAGCAACACACCAATACATTCATTCTAGAGACTCACTCTAGGGCCTTAATACAACTCGCTCACAGCCATCTTTCCCCTCTCTCAAAAAAAGACCTGGATAATGGAATGCAAGGTCATAAATATTGTTCATGCATATATTTAGAGTCACTACAGATGTGTTACAATAAATGTCTGTTTTCAAGTTTAGAAACCACAACTAAAAATAATTGAAGATAGTAAGTTAATTGCTCACCACTCATTAGAGTTCTATAAAGTTAGAACCTTCCCCAGAAAAGGATGATTGAAATAATAATGTGCATGCTAACTTTTTTCCACTATCCACCTAACACAATCACAAATACACCACAATAATTGCTGCTTTCCAAGTTCTGACAAAGTAATATTTTTTAAAAGATGATTTTACTACCAAAGCAGTGATAATTTTTCTACTCCTAATAGCAATTACAATGCAAATATGAGGTTGCCTATTTTCAGTGGGACCCAACTTATATCACCTCAACAGAAAATGGCATATCTAGATAGTGAACAACTTATTCAAATGCTAAGACTCATTTGTCAGAAGTGTTATACCTTTAGCATTCAGCACTTGTGCAACCCGGTTCAATTCTCATAGCACCAATGGAAAATAAAAGAAAAATGAGGAGGCCGGATGTCTAAAGGCTCTCAAATGGGAAGCACTCGAGCTGCTGCAGCACTCAATTGCTCACCCCACCAATGCATGCTAACCTTTTTCCATTATCCACCTAACACAAACAAATACAGATCTATATCTGTGTGTATATAATGACAATAAATTGCTGCTTTCCAAGACATTTGATATTCACCCTACTAAAAAAATTCTAAAAACTCTACAAAGGAATTAATCTTGAATAATGATATAAAAATTAAATTTATTTATAATATAATAAATTATATTTTAAAAATTAAATTTCATACTAAATAAGACAATCTTAGATAAGTTTAGGGGAACAAAGATATTGATATTAACATATGTAATTTATTTTATGTTAAAAGAATAGTGTTAGTTAGTGTTTGGACTGATATTAAAATTTTATGATTGCTTAGAAATTAACTCAATTTTAAATTTCACCATTGTTTTTAACTAAATTTATTTTAATTCAAATATTTATTAAATTATTATGAAGTACGTTTTAGTTATCTTCTTAATCATTAATTTACTAATTATCAACTTTAATTCATTTAGTTTGCTGATTTCAACTTATTTTTAGCATCATATGTTCTATATATTATTTTTTAAGAAATTTACCCAAAAATCTAATATAGCCCAATACACCAATATATTCATTCTAGAGACTCACTCTAGGGTCCCCCTCTCTCAAAAAAAGACCTGGATAATGGAGTGCAAGGCCATAACTATTGTTCATGCATGTCTTACACTAAATGCGTGTTTTCAAGTTTAAAAGCCACTACTAAAAATAATTGAAGATAGTAAGCTAATTGCTCACCATTCATTCGAATTCTACAAGGTTAGAACCTTCCCTAGAAAAAGATGATTGAAATAGTATCACCACTCAATTGCTCAGCCCACCGATGCATGCATGCTAACTTTTTTCCACACCTAACACAAACAAGTACATGAGAATAAGTTGATGCTTTCCAAATTGTGACACAGTAATTTTTTGAAAAGATGACTCTACTACCAAAGCACCTCACTGATAATTTTTCTACTCCTAATAGCAACTGCAATACAAATGTTAGGTTGCCTATTTTTAGTGGGACCCAACTTATATCACCTCAACTAAAAATAATGGCCTCTCTAATTGTCCAACTTAATCCAATGTTAAGACTCATTTGTCAGAAGTGCTATACCTTTATCATTCAATACTTGTGCAACCCGGTTCAAATCTCATAGCTCCAATGCAAAATAAAAGAAAAATGACGAGGCCCCATGTCTAAAGGCTCTCAAATGGGCAGCACTGGAGCTGCTGCACCACTCAATTGCTCAGCCCACTAGTTCATGCTAACTTTTTTTCACTATCCACCTAACACAAATAAATACAGATCTATGTCTGTGTATATATAATGACAATAAATTGGTACTTTACAAGACATAGTAATATTTTAAAAAGATGATTCTACTACCAAAGCAGCTCACCCAGAGTTTTTCTACTCCTATATGTGCAGCTGATATTCACCATAATAAAAAAATTCTAAAAACTCTACAAAGGAATTAATCTTGAATAATGATATAATAATTAAATTTATTTATAATATAATATATTGTATTTTAAAAATTAAATTTTATACTAAATAAGAGAATATTATATACGTTTACGGGAACAAAGATATTGATATTAACATATGTAATCTACTCTTACGTTAAAAAAATAGTGTTAGTTAGTGTTTGGACTGATATTAAAATTTTATGATTGCTTAGAAATTAACTGAATTTTAAATTTCACCATTGTTAGGTTACTAAATTTATTTTAATTCAAATATTTATTAAATTATTATAAAGTAGGTTTTAGTTATCTTATAAATCATTTATTTACTAATTATCAACTTTAATTCATTTATTAGCTGATTCCCACTTATTTTTTTCATATTTAACAAATTTATCCAAAAATCTAATAGACAGCAACACACCAATACATTCATTCTACAGACTCACTCTAGGGCCTTAACACAACTCGGTCACAACCATCTTTCCCCTCTCTCAAAAAAAGACATGGATAATGGAATGTAAGGCCATAAATATTGTTCATGCATATATTTAGAGTCACTACAGATGTCTTACCATAAATGTCTGTTTTCAAGTTTAGAAACCACAACTAAAAATAATTGAAGATAGTAAGCTAATTGCTCACCACTCATTAGAATTCTATAAGGTTAGAACCTTCCCCACAAAAGGATGATTGAAATAATACTGTGCATGCTAACTTTTTTTCACTATCCACCTAACACAATCACAAATACACGACAATAATTGCTGCTTTCCAAGTTCTGACAAAGTTATATTTTTTAAAAGATGATTTTACTACCAAAGCAGCTCAGTGATAATTTTTCTACTCCTAATAGCAACTACAATGCAAATGTCAGGTTGCCTAATTAAAGTGGGACCCAACTTATATCACCTCAACAAAAAATGGCATCTCTAGATAGTGAACAACTTATTCAAATGCTAAGATTCATTTGTCAGAAGTGTTATACCTTTAGCATTCAACACTTGTGCAACCCGGTTCAATTCTCATAGCTCCAATGCAAAATAAAAGAAAAATGAGGAGGGAGGATGTCTAAAGGCTCTCAAATGGGCAGCACTGGAGCTGCTGCAGCACTCCATTGCTCACCCCACTAATGCATGCTAACCTTTTTCCATTATCCACCTAACACAAACAAATAGAGATCTATATGTGTGTGTATATAATGACAATAAATTGCTGCTTTCCAAGACATTTGATATTCACCCTACCAAAAAAATTCTAAAAACTCTAGAAAGGAATTAATCTTGAATAATGATATAAAAATTAAATTTTTTTATAATATAATAAATTATATTTGAAAAAGTAAATTTCATACTAAATAAGATAATCTTATATAAGTTTAGGAGAACAAAGATATTGATATTAACATATGAAATCTACTTTTACGTTAAAAGAATAGTGTTAGTTATTATTTGGCATGATATTAAAATTTTATGATTGCTTAGAAATTAAATTAATTTTAAATTTCACCATTGTTTGTTATGCCCAAAAATTGATATAAACAATATTCAGATTGAGATTGATTAAATAGTCAAAACTGGGGAAGAAACGGCTAAAATTAAGGAACAGATAAAGTTATGGAAGAAAAGTAGGCGCGCCCTGTGTGTAGGAAGGATGCGCCCTATAGTTTGATGGCTGATAAATAGGTTTCTTTCAATGGACCCCATGTATAGTAGACTCTGTGGAGTGTTCTGTTTTCGCCATTTTTGCACACCATGTTGATTGTCCCTTTGCCCTCAATTTGTACTCGAGATCCATCACCAAACTTCACATGTCCTCGTAGTGTCTTGTCCAACTTTTCAATTTTTTCACGACACCCGGTCATGTGGTTACTTGCTCCGTTATCGAGATACCACATATTATCTGTTTCCTCCTTTGTGTTCAATTTTGATCCTTCACTGAGCAAAATCACACCGTTTGTTGTTTCTTTACTTATTGTCATTAGGAGAGCAGGTTCATCATCAGCTGTTTGTGACAAATGCACTTTTCCGCGATGCACTTTGTCCCTCTTCGGTTTTCTACATTCGGCAGCGAAATGCCCATATGCTCCACAGTTGAAACACTTTATTTTACTTCGATCAATTCTGTCATGACCTCCCTGATTATCCCGTCCATGAAAACCGTTTCCACCTCGATTAGATATTTGCAGCCACTCTTCACGTGTAAGCAGAAGCTTCCCACTACTGGCTTCATATTTTGACCATTCTTCCTCATTTATGAGTAGTTGTTGCCCTTCTTTGCTCTCACCTTGTCCTGAAAGATGTTATTCATGAGCCTTCAACGAGCCAATTACCTCCACTATAGACATTGTTTCTAAATTGCCAAATTGCTCAAGTGTTGAGGCAATTTGTAGAAACTTTGTTGGAACTGCCCGTAGGATTTTCTTCACAACGTACTTCTCTCCAATTGATTCTCCAAGTGCCATGATCTTCGCAACCCAGCCATTCAATTTCAAATAAAAGTCATCCAATTACTCCGTCTCATTCATCTTCAGCGACTCAAACTCCGCCTTGAGAGTTTGGGCCTTAAATTTCTTCACCCTATCAGCACCTAAAGACGTTGTTTTAATGGCTGCCCAGACTTGTTTGGCAGTTGTACGCTCCGCTAGTGTCAACAGCAGTTCTTCTGAGATTTCCTGGTAGATCATCGCCATAGCACGTTTATCCGCCTTGTCCTCGATGGGTGCTTTTGGGTCCTTGGGCTCTACTGCTTCCTACACGTTATATGCCTGCAAATATACTTTCATTTTCATAGCCCAGGCAGTATAATTTGTTTTTGTTAGCATTGGGTAGCTAAGCCCAATTTGCCCGTCTTTGCCCTTGCTTGAATCTGCCATTGTTGTGTCTCGATAGTACGTTTCTCTAACTGTTTATAGTGCTCTGATACCAGATGTTAGAAAGTAAAGATAATTGTTTACAAATGCAACTGGGATTACAGAATGAAACAGGAAGAATTACACGATGAATAAAGAAAGCAGCTAACATCCATAACTCCTACAAACCAGGTCACACTCTTGATTTATCTCCATGAACACCAAACTGACTATAACTACTTCAACGTGTACACGTTAGTTTATTCAAAACATTATTAAATAAAACAAACAAATAGAACATGTTTAGAATTAAACTCAACAACAAGTACACAATAATAAGTTGCTGCTTTCCAAGTTCTAACAGAGTAATTTTTTAAAAGACGATTCTACTACCAAAACAGCTCACTGATAGTTTTTCTACTCCTAATAGCAACTGCAATACAAATGTCATGTTGCCTATTTTTAGTGGGATCCAACTTATATCACCTCAACAAAAAATGGCCTTTCTAGAAAGTGACCAACTTATTCCAATGCTAAGACTCATTTGTCAGAAGTGCTACACCTTTATCATTCAACACTTGTCCAACCCGGTTCAAGTCTCATAGCTCCAATACAAAATAAAAGAAAAATGAGGAGGCCGGATGTCTAGAGGCTCTCAAATGGGCAGCATTGGAGCTCGTACAGCACTCAATTGCTCAGCCCACTAATGCATGCTAACTTTTTTCCACTATCCACCTAACACAAACAAATACAGAACTATGTCTGTGTATATATAATGACAATAAATTGCTGCTTTCCAAGACATAGTAATATTTTAAAAAGATGATTCTACTACCAAAGCAGCTCGCCCAGAGTTTTTCTACTCCTAGCTGATATTCACCCTACTAAAAAAATTCTAAAAACTCTACAAAGGAATTAATCTTGAATAATGATATAAAAATTAAATTTATTTATAATATAATAATTTATAATTTAAAAATTAAATTTAATACAAAATGAGATAATCTTATATAAGTGTAGGGGCACAAATATATTGATATTAACATATGTAATCTACTTTTACTTTAAAAGAATAGTGTTAGTTTGTTTTTCGACTAATATTAAAATTTTATGATTGCTTAGAAATAAACTGAATTTTAAATTTCACCATTGTTTGTTAACTAAATTTAAATTAATTCAAATATTTATTAAATTTTTATAAAGTACGTTTTAGTTATCTTCTAAATCATTAATTTACTAATTATCAACTATAATTCATTTAATTTGGTGATTCCCACTTATTTTTAGCAGCATATGTTTTATATATTATTTTTTAAGAAATTTATCCAAATATCTAATAGACGGTAATACACCAATATATTTATTCTAGAAATTTATTTTAATTCAAATATTTATTAAATTATTATAAAGTAGGTTTTAGTTATCTTGTAAATCATTTATTTATTTGCTGATTCCCACTTATTTATAGCATCACATGTTTTATTTTTTTAATTTTTAACAAATTTATCCAAAAAACTAATAGAGAGTAACACACCAATACATCATTCTACAGACTCACTCTAGGGCCTTAACACAACTAGGTCACAGCCATCTTTCCCCTCTCTCAAAAAAAGACCTCGATAATGGAATGCAAGGCCATAAATATTGTTCATACATATATTTAGAGTCACTACAGATGTCTCAATAAATGTCTGTTTTCAAGTTTAGAAACCACAACTAAAAATAATTGAAGATAGTAAGCTAATTGCTCACCACTCATTAGAGTTCTATAAGGTTAGAACCTTTCCCAGAAAAGGATGATTGAAATAATACTGTGCATACTAACCTTTTTCCACTATCCACCTAACACAATCACAAATACACGACAATAACTGCTGCTTTCCAAGTTCTGACAAAGTAACATTTTTTAAAAGATGATTTTACTACCAAAGCAGCTAACTTATAATTTTTCTACTCCTAATACCAACTACAATGCAAATGTCAGGTTGCCTATTTTCAGTGGGACCCAACTTATATCACCTGAACAAAAAATGGCATCTCTAGATAGTGAACAACTTATTCAAATGCTAAGACTCATTTGTCAGAAGTGTTATACCTTTAGCATTCAACACTTGTGCAACGCGGTTCAATTCTCATAGCTCCAATATAAAATAAAAGAAAAATGAGGAGGTAGGATGTCTAAAGGCTCTCAAATGGGCTCAATTGCTCACCCCACTAATGCATGCTAACCTTTTTCCATTATCCACCTAACACAAACAAATACAGATCTATATCTGTGTGTATATAATGACAATAAATTGCTACTTTCCAAGACATTTGATATTCACCCTACTAAAAAAATTCTAAAAAACTCTACAAAGGAATTAATCTTGAATAATGATATAAAAATTAAATTTATTTATAATTTAATAAATTATATTTTAAAAATTAAATTTCATACTAATTAAGACAATCTTAGATAAGTTTAGGGGAACAAAGATATTGATATTAACATATGTAATCTACTTTTATGTTAAAAGAATAGTGTTAGTGTTTGGCCTTATATTAAAATTTTATGATTGCTTAGAAATTAACTCAATTTTAAATTTCACCATTGTTTTTTAACTAAATTTATTTTAATTCAAATATTTATTAAATTATGATAAAGTACGTTTTAGTTATCTTCTAAATCATTAATTTACTAATTATCAACTATAATTCATTTAATTTGCTGATTCCCACTTATTTTTAGCATCATATGTTTTATATATTATTTTTTAAGAAATTTATCCAAAAATCTAATATACAGCAATACACCAATATATTCATTCTAGAGACTCACTCTAGGGTCTTAACACAACTCAGTCACAACCATCTTTCCCCCTCTCTCAAAAAAAGACCTGGATAATGGAGTGCAAGGCCATAATTATTGTTCATGCGTGTCTTACAGTAAATGGGTGTTTTCAAGTTTAAAAGCCACTACTAAAAATAATTGAAGATAGTAAGCTAATTGCTCACCACTCATTCTAATTCTACAAGGTTAGAACCTTCCCTAGAAAAAGATGATTGAAATAATATTGCACCTGTATTGCACCACTCAATTGCTCAGCCCACGGATGCATGCATGCTAACTTTTTTCCACACCTAACACAAACAAGTACATGACAGTAAGTTGATGCTTTCCAAATTGTGACACAGTAATTTTTTGAAAAGATGACTCTACTACCAAAGCACCTCACTGATAGTTTTTCTACTCCTAATAGCAACTGCAATACAAATGTCAGGTTGCCTATTTTTAGTGGGACCCAACTTATATCACCTCAACTAAAAAGAATGGCTTCTCTAAGTGTCCAACTTATTCCAATATTAAGACTCATTTATCAAAAGTGCTATACCTTTATCATTCAATACTTGTGCAACCCGGTTCAAATCTCATAGCTCCAATGCAAAATAAAAGAAAAATGAGTATGCCCGATGTCTAAAGGCTCTCAAATGGGCAGCACTAGAGCTGCTGCACCACTTAATTGCTCAGCCCACTAGTGCATGCTAACTTTTTTCCACTATCCACCTAACACAAACAAATACAGATCTATGTCTGTGTATATATAATGACAATAAATTGGTACTTTACAAGACATAGTAATATTTTAAAAAAATGATTCTACTACCACACCAGCTCACCCAAAGTTTTTCTATTCCTATACGTGCAGCTGATATTCACTGTAATAAAAAAATTCTAAAAACTCTACAAAGGAATTAATCTTGAATAATGATATAATAATTAAATTTATTTATAATATAATATATTATATTTTAAAAATTAAATTTCATACTAAATAAGAGAATATTATATAAGTTTACGGGAACAAAGATATTGATATTAACATATGTAATCTACTCTTACGTTAAAAGAATAGTGTTAGTTAGTGTTTGGACTGATATTAAAATTTTATGATTGCTTAGAAAGTAACTGAATTTTAAATTTCACCATTGTTAGTTAACTAAATTTATTTTAATTCAAATATTTATTAAATTATTATAAAGTAGGTTTTTGTTATCTTCTAAATAATTTATTTACTAATTATCAACTTTAATTCATTTATTTGCTGATTCCCACTTATTTTTAGCATCACATGTTCTATTTTTTTTAATTTTTAACAAATTTATCCAAAAATCTAATAGACAGCAACACACGAATACATTCATACTAGAGACTCACTCTAGGGCCTTAACACAACTCGGTCACAGCCATCTTTCCCCTCTCTCAAAAAAAGACCTGGATAATGGAATGCAAGGCCATAAATATTGTTCATGCATATATTAAGAGTCACTACAGATGTCTTACAATAAATGTCTATTTTCAAGTTAAGAAACCACAACTAAAAATAATTAAAGATTGTAAGCTAATTTCTCACCACTCATTAGAGTTCTATAAGGTTAGAACCTTCCCCAGAAAAGGATGATTGAAATAATACTGTGCATGCTAACTTTTTTCCACTGTCCACCTAACACAATCATAAATACACCACAATAATTGCTGCTTTCCAAGTTCTGACAGAGTAATATTTTTTAAAAGATGATTTTACTATCAAAGCAGCTCATTGATAATTTTTCTACTCCTAATAGCAACTACAATACAAATGTCAGGTTGCCTATTTTCAGTGGGACCCAACTTATATCACCTCAACAAATAATGGCACATCTAGATAGTGAACAACTTATTCAAATGCTAAGACTCATTTGTCAGAAGTGTTATACCTTTAGCATTCAACACTTGTGAAACCCCCTTCAATTCTCATAGCACCAATGCAAAATAAAAGAAAAATGAGGAGGCCGGATGTCTAAAGGCTCTCAAATGGGCAGCATCGGAGCTGCTGCAGCACTCAATTGCTCACCCCACTAATGAATGCTAACCTTTTTCCATTATCCACCTCACAAACAAATACAGATCTATATGTGTGTGTATATAATGACAATAAATTGCTGCTTTCCAAGACATTTGATATTCACCCTACTAAAAAAATCTAAAAACTCTACAAAGGAATTAATCTTGAATAATGATATAAAAATTAAATTTATTTATTATATAATAAATTATATTTTAAAAATTACATTTCATACTAAATAAGACAATCTTAGATAAGTTTAGGGGAACAAAGATATTGATATTAACATATGTAATCTACTTTTATGTTAAAAGAATAGTGTTAGTTAGTGTTTGGACTGATATTAAAATTTTATGATTGCTTAGAAATTAACTCAATTTTAAATTTCACCATTGTTTTTTAACTAAATTTATTTTAATTCAAATATTTATTAAATTATTATAAAGTACGTGTTAGTTATCTTTTTAATCATTAATTTACTAATTATCAACTTTAATTCATTTAGTTTGCTGATTCCAACTTATATTTAGCATCATATGTTTTATATATTATTTTTTAAGAAATTTATCCAAAAATCTAATATAGGGCAATACAACAATATATTCATTCTAGAGACTCACTCTAGGGCCTTAACACAACTCATCACAACCATCTTTCCCCCTCTCTCAAAAAAAGACCTGGATAATGGAGTGTAAGGCCATAACTATTGTTCATGCATGTCTTACAGTAAATGGGTGTTTTCAAGTTTAAAAGCCACTACTAAAAATAATTGAAGATAGTAAGCTAATTGCTCACCACTCATTCGAATTCTACAAGGTTAGAACCTTCCCTAGAAAAAGATGATTGAAATAATATTGCAGCTGTATTGCACCACTCAATTGCTCAGCCCACCGATGCATGCATGCTAACTTTTTCCACACCTAACACAAACAAGTACATGAGAATAAGTTGATGCTTTCCAAATTGTGACACAGTAATTTTTTGAAAAGATGACTCTACTACCAAATCAGTGTTTCTACTCCTAATAGCAACTGCAATACAAATGTTAGGTTGCCTATTTTTAGTGGGACCCAACTTATATCTGTTGGAATAATCTTAAATTTAGTTATTAATTATTTGTTTATTTAATTATTTGATATTTAGCAATAGATTAATTATTAGAGAAAAATATTATTTTAGAATTGTTTAGTAGTGGGCTAGTGGAGTTATGGAGTAAATTATGGACATGTAATTTACCCATTAATTAGTAGTGGTTAGTTTTAGTAGTAGTTAGTTTTAATATGTTTGTAAAGCCTATATAATGGCTAGTTTACCTTGAGTTTTATAGGAGGAAAAGAAAACAAGAAATATAGCAGTACAAGTTCTCTGAAAAAATGTAGGTGTCTTCTTTTTTCTCTAAGTTTTTCCAACATGGGCATCAGAGCCATATGATCCACGGATTATAAAACTCTTATAAAAATACACATATACATATATATATTATCCTTAATATTTTCCATGGCATCTACAAATGCAAAAAATATGGGCATCCGGCAAAAAATTGTAGATTTCAGAATGATGAAGAAAGGATGACACAATTGATCGAGGGAGAACCACTCCTTTAGAGTTGTGGAGAGAAAGTGCTCCAAAGTATTTTTGGAGAGAAAGTGCTCCAAAGTGTTTTTGATGAGATAGTGCATCAAAATTGATGGTGGTGAGAAGTGCATCACATGCTAAGAGAAAGTGCTTCGTAAATTTAAGATTATGGGGGTGAATGTTGGAATAATCTTAAATTTAGTTATTAATTATTTGTTTATTTAATTATTTGATATTTAGCAATAGATTAATTATTAGAGAAAAATATTATTTTAGAATTGTTTAGTAGTGGGCTAGTGGAGTTGTGGAGTAAATTATGGACATGTAATTTACCCATTAATTAGTAGTGGTTAGTTTTAGTAGTAGTTAGTTTTAATATGTTTGTAAAGCCTATATAATGGCTAGTTTACCTTGAGTTTTATAGGAGGAAAAGAAAACAAGAAATATAGCAGTACAAGTTCTCTTCAAAAATGTAGGTGTCTTCTTTTTTCTCTAAGTTTTTCCAACAATATCACCTCAACTAAAAATAATGGCCTCTCTAACTGTCCAACTTATTCCAATGTTAAGACTCATTTGTCAGAAGTGCTATACCTTTATCATTCAATACTTGTGCAACCCGGTTCAAATCTCATAACTCCAATGCAAAATAAAAGAAAAATGACGAGGCCCGATGTCTAAAGGCTCTCAAATGGGCAGCAGTGGAGCTGCTGCACCACTCAATTGCTCAGCCCACTAGTTCATGCTAACTTTTTTTCACTATCCACCTAACACAAATAAATACATATCTATGTGTGTGTATATATAATGACAATAAATTGGTACTTTACAAGACATAGTAATATTTTAAAAAGATGATTCTACTGCCAAAGCAGCTCACCCACCCAGAGTTTTTCTACTCCTATACTTGCAGCTGATATTCACCCTAATAAAAAAATTCTAAAAACTCTACAAAGGAATTAATCTTGAATAATGATATAATAATTAAATTTATTTATAATATAATATATTATATTTTAAAAATTAAATTTCATACTAAATAAGAGAATATTATATAAGTTTAGGGGAACAAAGATATTGATATTAACATATGTAATCTACTTTTACGTTAAAAGAATAGTGTCACTAGTGTTTGGACTGATATTAAAATTTTATGATTGCTTAGAAATTAACTGAATTTTAAATTTCACCATTGTTAGTTAACTAAATTTATTTTAATTCAAATATTTATTAAATTATTATAAAGTAGGTTTTAGTTATCTTATAAATCATTTATTTACTAATTATCAACTTTAATTCATTTATTTGCTGATTCCGACTTATTTTTAACATCACATGTTCTATTTTTTTAATTTTTAACAAATTTATCCAAAAATCTAATAGACAGCAACACACCAATACATTCATTCTAGAGACTCACTCTAGGGCCTTAACACAACTCGGTCACATCCATCTTTCCCCTCTCTCAATAAAAGACCTGGATAATGGAATGCAAGGCCATAAATATTGTTCATGCATATATTTAGAGTCACTACAGATGTCTTACAATAAATGTATGTTTTCAAGTTTAGAAACCACAACTAAAAATAATTGAAGATAGTAAGCTAATTGCTCACCACTCATTAGAGTTCTATAAGGTTAGAACCTTCCCCAGAAAAGGATGATTGAAATAATACTGTGCATGCTAACTTTTTTCCACTATCCACCTAACACAATCACAAATACACCACAATAATTGCTGCTTTTCAAGTTCTGACAGAGTAATATTTTTTAAAAGATGATTTTACTACCAAAGCACTTCACTTATAGTTTTTCTACTCCTAATAGCAACTGCAATACAAATGTTAGGTTGCCTATTTTTAGTGGGACCCAACTTATATCACCTCAACTAAAAATAATGGCCTCTCTAACTGTCCAACTTATTTCAATGTTAAGACTCATTTGTTAGAAGTGCTATACCTTTATCATTCAATACTTGTGCAACCCGGTTCAAATCTCATAGCTCCAATGCAAAATAAAAGAAAAATGAGTAGGCCCGATGTCTAAAGGCTCTCAAATGGGGAGCACTAGAGCTGCTGCACCACTTAATTGCTCAGCCCACTAGTGCATGCTAACTTTTTTCCACTATCCACCTAACACAAACAAGTACAGATCTATGTCTGTGTATATATAATGACAATAAATTGGTACTTTACAAGACATAGTAATATTTTAAAAAGATGATTCTAGTACCACAGCAGCTCACCCAAAGTTTTTCTATTCATATACGTGCAGCTGATATTCACCGTAATAAAAAATTCTAAAAACTCTAGAAAGGAATTAATCTTGAATAATGATATAATAATTAAATTTATTTATAATATAATATATTATATTTTAAAAATTAAATTTCATACTAAATAAGAGAATATTATATAAGTTTAGGGGAACAAAGATATTGATATTAACATATGTAATCTACTCTTACGTTAAAAGAATAGTGTTAGTTAGTGTTTGGACTGATATTAAAATTTTATGATTGCTTAGAAATTAACTGAATTTTAAATTTCACCATTGTTAGTTAACTAAATTTATTTTAATTCAAATATTTATTAAATTATTATAAAGTAGGTTTTAGTTATCTTATAAATCATTTATTTACTAATTATCAACTTTAATTCATTTATTTGCTGATTCCCACTTATTTTTAGCATCACATGTTCTATTTTTTTAATTTTTAACAAATTTATCCAAAAATCTAATAGACAGCAACACACCAATACATTCATTCTAGAGACTCACTCTAGGGCCTTAACACAACTCGGTCACAGCCATCTTTCCCCTCTCTCAAAAAAAGACCTGGATAATGGAATGCAAGGCCATAAATATTGTTCATGCATATATTTAGAGTCACTACAGATGTCTTACAATAAATGTCTGTTTTCAAGTTTAGAAACCACAACTAAAAATAATTGAAGATAGTAAGCTAATTGCTCACCACTCATTAGAGTTCTATAAGGTTAGAACCTTCCCCACAAAAGGAAGATTGAAATAATACTGTGCATGCTAACTTTTTTCCACTATCCACCTAACACAATCACAAATACACCACAATAATTGCTGCTTTCCAAGTTCTGACAGAGTAATATTTTTTAAAAGATGATTTTACTACCAAAGCAGTTGACTGATAGTTTTTCTACTCCTAATAGCAACTGCAATACAAATGTTAGGTTGCCTATTTTTAGTGGGACCCAACTTATATCACCTCAACTAAAAATAATGGCCTCTCTAACTGTCCAACTTATTCCAATATTAAGACTCATTTGTCAGAAGTGCTATACCTTTATCATTCAATACTTGTGCAACCCGTTCAAATCTCATAGCTCCAATGCAAAATAAAAGAAAAATGACCAGGCCTGATGTCTAAAGGCTCTCAAATGGGCAGCACTGGAGGTGCTGCACCACTCAATTGCTCAGCCCACTAGTGCATGCTAACTTTTTTTCACTATCCACCTAACACAAACAAATACAGATCTATGTTGTGTATATATAATGATAATAAATTGGTACTTTACAAACAAGACATAGTAATATTTTATAAAGATGATTCTACTACCAAAGCAGCTCACCGAGAGTTTTTCTACTCCTATACGTGCAACTGATATTCACCCTAATAAAAAAATTCTAAAAACTCTACAAAGGAATTAATCTTGAATAATGATAAAATAATTAAATTTATTTATAATATAATATATTATATTTTAAAAATTAAATTTCATACTAAATATGAGAATATTATATAAGTTTAGGGGAACAAAGATATTGATATTAACATTTGTAATCTACTCTTACGTTAAAAGAATAGTGTTAGTTAGTGTTTGGAGTGATATTAAAATTTTATGATTGCTTAGAAACTAAGTGAATTTTAAATTTCACCATTGTTAGTTAACTAAATTTATTTTAATTCAAATATTTATTAAATTATTATAAAGTAGGTTTTAGTTATCTTCTAAATCATTTATTTACTAATTATCAACTTTAATTCATTTATTTGCTGATTCCCACTTATTTTTAGCATCACATGTTCTATTTTTTTAATTTTTAACAAATTTATCCAAAAATCTAATAGACAGCAACACACCAATACATTCATTCTAGAGACTCACTCTAGGGCCTTAACACAACTCGGTCACAGCCATCTTTCCCCTCTCTCAAAAAAAGACCTGGATAATGGAATGCAAGGCCATAAATATTGTTCATGCATATATTTAGAGTCACTACAGATGTCTTACAATAAATGTCTGTTTTCAAGTTTAGAAACCACAACTAAAAATAATTGAAGATAGTAAGCTAATTGCTCACCACTCATTAGAGTTCTATAAGGTTAGAACCTTCCCCACAAAAGGAAGATTGAAATAATACTGTGCATGCTAACTTTTTTCCACTATCCACCTAACACAATCACAAATACACCACAATAATTGCTGCTTTCCAAGTTCTGACAGAGTAATATTTTTTAAAAGATGATTTTACTACCAAAGCAGTTGACTGATAGTTTTTCTACTCCTAATAGCAACTGCAATACAAATGTTAGGTTGCCTATTTTTAGTGGGACCCAACTTATATCACCTCAACTAAAAATAATGGCCTCTCTAACTGTCCAACTTATTCCAATATTAAGACTCATTTGTCAGAAGTGCTATACCTTTATCATTCAATACTTGTGCAACCCGTTCAAATCTCATAGCTCCAATGCAAAATAAAAGAAAAATGACCAGGCCTGATGTCTAAAGGCTCTCAAATGGGCAGCACTGGAGGTGCTGCACCACTCAATTGCTCAGCCCACTAGTGCATGCTAACTTTTTTTCACTATCCACCTAACACAAACAAATACAGATCTATGTTGTGTATATATAATGATAATAAATTGGTACTTTACAAACAAGACATAGTAATATTTTATAAAGATGATTCTACTACCAAAGCAGCTCACCGAGAGTTTTTCTACTCCTATACGTGCAACTGATATTCACCCTAATAAAAAAATTCTAAAAACTCTACAAAGGAATTAATCTTGAATAATGATAAAATAATTAAATTTATTTATAATATAATATATTATATTTTAAAAATTAAATTTCATACTAAATATGAGAATATTATATAAGTTTAGGGGAACAAAGATATTGATATTAACATTTGTAATCTACTCTTACGTTAAAAGAATAGTGTTAGTTAGTGTTTGGAGTGATATTAAAATTTTATGATTGCTTAGAAACTAAGTGAATTTTAAATTTCACCATTGTTAGTTAACTAAATTTATTTTAATTCAAATATTTATTAAATTATTATAAAGTAGGTTTTAGTTATCTTCTAAATCATTTATTTACTAATTATCAACTTTAATTCATTTATTTGCTGATTCCCACTTATTTTTAGCATCACATGTTCTATTTTTTTAATTTTTAACAAATTTATCCAAAAATCTAATAGACAGCAACACACCAATACATTCATTCTAGAGACTCACTCTAGGGCCTTAATACAACTCGCTCACAGCCATCTTTCCCCTCTCTCAAAAAAAGACCTGGATAATGGAATGCAAGGTCATAAATATTGTTCATGCATATATTTAGAGTCACTACAGATGTGTTACAATAAATGTCTGTTTTCAAGTTTAGAAACCACAACTAAAAATAATTGAAGATAGTAAGTTAATTGCTCACCACTCATTAGAGTTCTATAAAGTTAGAACCTTCCCCAGAAAAGGATGATTGAAATAATAATGTGCATGCTAACTTTTTTCCACTATCCACCTAACACAATCACAAATACACCACAATAATTGCTGCTTTCCAAGTTCTGACAAAGTAATATTTTTTAAAAGATGATTTTACTACCAAAGCAGTGATAATTTTTCTACTCCTAATAGCAATTACAATGCAAATATGAGGTTGCCTATTTTCAGTGGGACCCAACTTATATCACCTCAACAGAAAATGGCATATCTAGATAGTGAACAACTTATTCAAATGCTAAGACTCATTTGTCAGAAGTGTTATACCTTTAGCATCAGCACTTGTGCAACCCGGTTCAATTCTCATAGCACCAATGGAAAATAAAAGAAAAATGAGGAGGCCGGATGTCTAAAGGCTCTCAAATGGGAAGCACTCGAGCTGCTGCAGCACTCAATTGCTCACCCCACCAATGCATGCTAACCTTTTTCCATTATCCACCTAACACAAACAAATACAGATCTATATCTGTGTGTATATAATGACAATAAATTGCTGCTTTCCAAGACATTTGATATTCACCCTACTAAAAAAATTCTAAAAACTCTACAAAGGAATTAATCTTGAATAATGATATAAAAATTAAATTTATTTATAATATAATAAATTATATTTTAAAAATTAAATTTCATACTAATAAGACAATCTTAGATAAGTTTAGGGGAACAAAGATATTGATATTAACATATGTAATTTATTTTATGTTAAAAGAATAGTGTTAGTTAGTGTTTGGACTGATATTAAAATTTTATGATTGCTTAGAAATTAACTCAATTTTAAATTTCACCATTGTTTTTAACTAAATTTATTTTAATTCAAATATTTATTAAATTATTATGAAGTACGTTTTAGTTATCTTCTTAATCATTAATTTACTAATTATCAACTTTAATTCATTTAGTTTGCTGATTTCAACTTATTTTTAGCATCATATGTTCTATATATTATTTTTTAAGAAATTTACCCCAAAAATCTAATATAGCCCAATACACCAATATATTCATTCTAGAGACTCACTCTAGGGTCCCCCTCTCTCAAAAAAAGACCTGGATAATGGAGTGCAAGGCCATAACTATTGTTCATGCATGTCTTACAGTAAATGCGTGTTTTCAAGTTTAAAAGCCACTACTAAAAATAATGAAGATAGTAAGCTAATTGCTCACCATTCATTCGAATTCTACAAGGTTAGAACCTTCCCTAGAAAAAGATGATTGAAATAATATCACCACTCAATTGCTCAGCCCCACCGATGCATGCATGCTAACTTTTTTCCACACCTAACACAAACAAGTACATGAGAATAAGTTGATGCTTTCCAAATTGTGACACAGTAATTTTTTGAAAAGATGACTCTACTACCAAAGCACCTCACTGATAATTTTTCTACTCCTAATAGCAACTGCAATACAAATGTTAGGTTGCCTATTTTTAGTGGGACCCAACTTATATCACCTCAACTAAAAATAATGGCCTCTCTAATTGTCCAACTTAATCCAATGTTAAGACTCATTTGTCAGAAGTGCTATACCTTTATCATTCAATACTTGTGCAACCCGGTTCAAATCTCATAGCTCCAATGCAAATAAAAGAAAAATGACGAGGCCCGATGTCTAAAGGCTCTCAAATGGGCAGCACTGGAGCTGCTGCACCACTCAATTGCTCAGCCCACTAGTTCATGCTAACTTTTTTTCACTATCCACCTAACACAAATAAATACAGATCTATATCTGTGTATATATAATGACAATAAATTGGTACTTTACAAGACATAGTAATATTTTAAAAAGATGATTCTACTACCAAAGCAGCTCACCCAGAGTTTTTTCTACTCCTATATGTGCAGCTGATATTCACCATAATAAAAAAATTCTAAAAACTCTACAAAGGAATTAATCTTGAATAATGATATAATAATTAAATTTATTTATAATATAATATATTGTATTTTAAAAATAAATTTTATACTAAATAAGAGAATATTATATACGTTTACGGGAACAAAGATATTGATATTAACATATGTAATCTACTCTTACGTTAAAAAAATAGTGTTAGTTAGTGTTTGGACTGATATTAAAATTTTATGATTGCTTAGAAATTAACTGAATTTTAAATTTCACCATTGTTAGGTTACTAAATTTATTTTAATTCAAATATTTATTAAATTATTATAAAGTAGGTTTTAGTTATCTTATAAATCATTTATTTACTAATTATCAACTTTAATTCATTTATTAGCTGATTCCCACTTATTTTTTTCATATTTAACAAATTTATCCAAAAATCAAATAGACAGCAACACACCAATACATTCATTCTACAGACTCACTCTAGGGCCTTAACACAACTCGGTCACAACCATCTTTCCCCTCTCTCAAAAAAGACATGGATAATGGAATGTAAGGCCATAAATATTGTTCATGCATATATTTAGAGTCACTACAGATGTCTTACCATAAATGTCTGTTTTCAAGTTTAGAAACCACAACTAAAAATAATTGAAGATAGTAAGCTAATTACTCACCACTCATTAGAATTCTATAAGGTTAGAACCTTCCCCACAAAAGGATGATTGAAATAATACTGTGCATGCTAACTTTTTTTCACTATCCACCTAACACAATCACAAATACACGACAATAATTGCTGCTTTCCAAGTTCTGACAAAGTTATATTTTTTAAAAGATGATTTTACTACCAAAGCAGCTCAGTGATAATTTTTCTACTCCTAATAGCAACTACAATGCAAATGTCAGGTTGCCTAATTAAAGTGGGACCCAACTTATATCACCTCAACAAAAATGGCATCTCTAGATAGTGAACAACTTATTCAAATGCTAAGATTCATTTGTCAGAAGTGTTATACCTTTAGCATTCAACACTTGTGCAACCCGGTTCAATTCTCATAGCTCCAATGCAAAATAAAAGAAAAATGAGGAGGGAGGATGTCTAAAGGCTCTCAAATGGGCAGCACTGGAGCTGCTGCAGCACTCCATTGCTCACCCCACTAATGCATGCTAACCTTTTTCCATTATCCACCTAACACAAACAAATAGAGATCTATATGTGTGTGTATATAATGACAATAAATTGCTGCTTTCCAAGACATTTGATATTCACCCTACCAAAAAAATTCTAAAAACTCTACAAAGGAATTAATCTTGAATAATGATATAAAAATTAAATTTTTTTATAATATAATAAATTATATTTGAAAAAGTAAATTTCATACTAAATAAGATAATCTTATATAAGTTTAGGAGAACAAAGATATTGATATTAACATATGAAATCTACTTTTACGTTAAAAGAATAGTGTTAGTTATTATTTGGCATGATATTAAAATTTTATGATTGCTTAGAAATTAAATTAATTTTAAATTTCACCATTGTTTGTTATGCCCAAAAATTGGTATAAACAATATTCAGATTGAGATTGATTAAATAGTCAAAACTGGGGAAAGAAAACGGCTAAAATTAAGGAACAGATAAAGTTATGGAAGAAAAGTAGGCGCGCCCTGTGTGTAGGAAGGATGCGCCCTATAGTTTGATGGCTGATAAATAGGTTTCTTTCAATGGACCCCATGTATAGTAGACTCTGTGGAGTGTTCTGTTTTCGCCATTTTTGCACACCATGTTGATTGTCCCTTTGCCCTCAATTTGTACTCGAGATCCATCACCAAACTTCACATGTCCTCGTAGTGTCTTGTCCAACTTTTCAATTTTTTCACGACACTCCGGTCATGTGGTTACTTGCTCCGTTATCGAGATACCACATATTATCTGTTTCCTCCTTTGTGTTCGATTTTGATCCTTCACTGAGCAAAATCACACCGTTTGTTGTTTCTTTACTTATTGTCATTAGGAGAGCAGGTTCATCATCAGCTGTTTGTGACAAATGCACTTTTCCGCGATGCACTTTGTCCCTCTTCGGTTTTCTACATTCGGCAGCGAAATGCCCATATGCTCCACAGTTGAAACACTTTATTTTACTTCGATCAATTCTGTCATGACCTCCCTGATTATCCCGTCCATGAAAACCGTTTCCACCTCGATTAGATATTTGCAGCCACTCTTCACGTGTAAGCAGAAGCTTCCCACTACTGGCTTCATATTTTGACCATTCTTCCTCATTTATGAGTAGTTGTTGCCCTTCTTTGCTCTCACCTTGTCCTGAAAGATGTTATTCATGAGCCTTCAACGAGCCAATTACCTCCACTATAGACATTGTTTCTAAATTGCCAAATTGCTCAAGTGTTGAGGCAATTTGTAGAAACTTTGTTGGAACTGCCCGTAGGATTTTCTTCACAACGTACTTCTCTCCAATTGATTCTCCAAGTGCCATGATCTTCGCAACCCAGCCATTCAATTTCAAATAAAAGTCATCCAATTGCTCCGTCTCATTCATCTTCAGCGACTCAACTCCGCCTTGAGAGTTTGGGCCTTAAATTTCTTCACCCTATCAGCACCTAAAGACGTTGTTTTAATGGCTGCCCAGACTTGTTTGGCAGTTGTACGCTCCGCTAGTGTCAACAGCAGTTCTTCTGAGATTTCCTGGTAGATCATCGCCATAGCACGTTTATCCGCCTTGTCCTCGATGGGTGCTTTTGGGTCCTTGGGCTCTACTGCTTCCTACACGTTATATGCCTGCAAATATACTTTCATTTTCATAGCCCAGGCAAGTATAATTTGTTTTTGTTAGCATTGGGTAGCTAAGCCCAATTTGCCCGTCTTTGCCCTTGCTTGAATCTGCCATTGTTGTGTCTCGATAGTACGTTTCTCTAACTGTTTATAGTGCTCTGATACCAGATGTTAGAAAGTAAAGATAATTGTTTACAAATGCAACTGGGATTACAGAATGAAACAGGAAGAATTACACGATGAATAAAGAAAGCAGCTAACATCCATAACTCCTACAAACCAGGTCACACTCTTGATTTATCTCCATGAACACCAAACTGACTATAACTACTTCAACGTGTACACGTTAGTTTATTCAAAACATTATTAAATAAAACAAACAAATAGAACATGTTTAGAATTAAACTCAACAACAAGTACACGATAATAAGTTGCTGCTTTCCAAGTTCTAACAGAGTAATTTTTTAAAAGACGATTCTACTACCAAAACAGCTCACTGATAGTTTTTCTACTCCTAATAGCAACTGCAATACAAATGTCATGTTGCCTATTTTTAGTGGGATCCAACTTATATCACCTCACAAAAATGGCCTTTCTAGAAAGTGACCAACTTATTCCAATGCTAAGACTCATTTGTCAGAAGTGCTACACCTTTATCATTCAACACTTGTGCAACCCGGTTCAAGTCTCATAGCTCCAATACAAAATAAAAGAAAAATGAGGAGGCCGGATGTCTAGAGGCTCTCAAATGGGCAGCATTGGAGCTCGTACAGCACTCAATTGCTCAGCCCACTAATGCATGCTAACTTTTTTCCACTATCCACCTAACACAAACAAATACAGAACTATGTCTGTGTATATATAATGACAATAAATTGCTGCTTTCCAAGACATAGTAATATTTTAAAAAGATGATTCTACTACCAAAGCAGCTCGCCCAGAGTTTTTCTACTCCTATACTTGTAGCTGATATTCACCCTACTAAAAAAATTCTAAAAACTCTACAAAGGAATTAATCTTGAATAATGATATAAAAATTAAATTTATTTATAATATAATAATTTATAATTTAAAAATTAAATTTAATACAAAATGAGATAATCTTATATAAGTGTAGGGGCACAAATATATTGATATTAACATATGTAATCTACTTTTACTTTAAAAGAATAGTGTTAGTTTGTTTTTCGACTAATATTAAAATTTTATGATTGCTTAGAAATAAACTGAATTTTAAATTTCACCATTGTTTGTTAACTAAATTTAAATTAATTCAAATATTTATTAAATTTTTATAAAGTACGTTTTAGTTATCTTCTAAATCATTAATTTACTAATTATCAACTATAATTCATTTAATTTGGTGATTCCCACTTATTTTAGCAGCATATGTTTTATATATTATTTTTTAAGAAATTTATCCAAATATCTAATAGACGGTAATACACCAATATATTTATTCTAGAAATTTATTTTAATTCAAATATTTATTAAATTATTATAAAGTAGGTTTTAGTTATCTTGTAAATCATTTATTTATTTGCTGATTCCCACTTATTTATAGCATCACATGTTTTATTTTTTTAATTTTAACAAATTTATCCAAAAAACTAATAGACAGTAACACACCAATACATCATTCTACAGACTCACTCTAGGGCCTTAACACAACTAGGTCACAGCCATCTTTCCCCTCTCTCAAAAAAAGACCTCGATAATGGAATGCAAGGCCATAAATATTGTTCATACATATATTTAGAGTCACTACAGATGTCTCAATAAATGTCTGTTTTCAAGTTTAGAAACCACAACTAAAAATAATTGAAGATAGTAAGCTAATTGCTCACCACTCATTAGAGTTCTATAAGGTTAGAACCTTTCCCAGAAAAGGATGATTGAAATAATACTGTGCATACTAACCTTTTTCCACTATCCACCTAACACAATCACAAATACACGACAATAACTGCTGCTTTCCAAGTTCTGACAAAGTAACATTTTTAAAAGATGATTTTACTACCAAAGCAGCTAACTGATAATTTTTCTACTCCTAATACCAACTACAATGCAAATGTCAGGTTGCCTATTTTCAGTGGGACCCAACTTATATCACCTGAACAAAAAATGGCATCTCTAGATAGTGAACAACTTATTCAAATGCTAAGACTCATTTGTCAGAAGTGTTATACCTTTAGCATTCAACACTTGTGCAACGCGGTTCAATTCTCATAGCTCCAATATAAAATAAAAGAAAAATGAGGAGGTAGGATGTCTAAAGGCTCTCAAATGGGCTCAATTGCTCACCCCACTAATGCATGCTAACCTTTTTCCATTATCCACCTAACACAAACAAATACAGATCTATATCTGTGTGTATATAATGACAATAAATTGCTACTTTCCAAGACATTTGATATTCACCCTACTAAAAAAATTCTAAAAAACTCTACAAAGGAATTAATCTTGAATAATGATATAAAAATTAAATTATTTATAATTTAATAAATTATATTTTAAAAATTAAATTTCATACTAATTAAGACAATCTTAGATAAGTTTACGGGAACAAAGATATTGATATTAACATATGTAATCTACTTTTATGTTAAAAGAATAGTGTTAGTGTTTGGCCTTATATTAAAATTTTATGATTGCTTAGAATTAACTCAATTTTAAATTTCACCATTGTTTTTTAACTAAATTTATTTTAATTCAAATATTTATTAAATTATTATAAAGTACGTTTTAGTTATCTTCTAAATCATTAATTTACTAATTATCAACTATAATTCATTTAATTTGCTGATTCCCACTTATTTTTAGCATCATATGTTTTATATATTATTTTTTAAGAAATTTATCCAAAATCTAATATACCGCAATACACCAGTATATTCATTCTAGAGACTCACTCTAGGGTCTTAACACAACTCAGTCACAACCATCTTTCCCCCTCTCTCAAAAAAAGACCTGGATAATGGAGTGCAAGGCCATAATTATTGTTCATGCGTGTCTTACAGTAAATGGGTGTTTTCAAGTTTAAAAGCCACTACTAAAAATAATTGAAGATAGTAAGCTAATTGCTCACCACTCATTCTAATTCTACAAGGTTAGAACCTTCCCTAGAAAAAGATGATTGAAATAATATTGCACCTGTATTGCACCACTCAATTGCTCAGCCCACGGATGCATGCATGCTAACTTTTTTCCACACCTAACACAAACAAGTACATGACAGTAAGTTGATGCTTTCCAAATTGTGACACAGTAATTTTTTGAAAAGATGACTCTACTACCAAAGCACCTCACTGATAGTTTTTCTACTCCTAATAGCAACTGCAATACAAATGTCAGGTTGCCTATTTTTAGTGGGACCCAACTTATATCACCTCAACTAAAAAGAATGGCTTCTCTAAGTGTCCAACTTATTCCAATATTAAGACTCATTTATCAAAAGTGCTATACCTTTATCATTCAATACTTGTGCAACCCGGTTCAAATCTCATAGCTCCAATGCAAAATAAAAGAAAAATGAGTATGCCCGATGTCTAAAGGCTCTCAAATGGGCAGCACTAGAGCTGCTGCACCACTTAATTGCTCAGCCCACTAGTGCATGCTAACTTTTTTTCCACTATCCACCTAACACAAACAAATACAGATCTGTATATATAATGACAATAAATTGGTACTTTACAAGACATAGTAATATTTTAAAAAAATGATTCTACTACCACACCAGCTCACCCAAAGTTTTTCTATTCCTATACGTGCAGCTGATATTCACTGTAATAAAAAAATTCTAAAAACTCTACAAAGGAATTAATCTTGAATAATGATATAATAATTAAATTTATTTATAATATAATATATTATATTTTAAAAATTAAATTTCATACTAAATAAGAGAATATTATATAAGTTTACGGGAACAAAGATATTGATATTAACATATGTAATCTACTCTTACGTTAAAAGAATAGTGTTAGTTAGTGTTTGGACTGATATTAAAATTTTATGATTGCTTAGAAAGTAACTGAATTTTAAATTTCACCATTGTTAGTTAACTAAATTTATTTTAATTCAAATATTTATTAAATTATTATAAAGTAGGTTTTTGTTATCTTCTAAATAATTTATTTACTAATTATCAACTTTAATTCATTTATTTGCTGATTCCCACTTATTTTTAGCATCACATGTTCTATTTTTTTTAATTTTTAACAAATTTATCCAAAAATCTAATAGACAGCAACACACGAATACATTCATACTAGAGACTCACTCTAGGGCCTTAACACAACTCGGTCACAGCCATCTTTCCCCTCTCTCAAAAAAAGACCTGGATAATGGAATGCAAGGCCATAAATATTGTTCATGCATATATTAAGAGTCACTACAGATGTCTTACAATAAATGTCTATTTTCAAGTTAAGAAACCACAACTAAAAATAATTAAAGATTGTAAGCTAATTTCTCACCACTCATTAGAGTTCTATAAGGTTAGAACCTTCCCCAGAAAAGGATGATTGAAATAATACTGTGCATGCTAACTTTTTTCCACTGTCCACCTAACACAATCACAAATACACCACAATAATTGCTGCTTTCCAAGTTCTGACAGAGTAATATTTTTTAAAAGATGATTTTACTATCAAAGCAGCTCATTGATAATTTTTCTACTCCTAATAGCAACTACAATACAAATGTCAGGTTGCCTATTTTCAGTGGGACCCAACTTATATCACCTCAACAAAAAATGGCACATCTAGATAGTGAACAACTTATTCAAATGCTAAGACTCATTTGTCAGAAGTGTTATACCTTTAGCATTCAACACTTGTGAAACCCCCTTCAATTCTCATAGCACCAATGCAAAATAAAAGAAAAATGAGGAGGCCGGATGTCTAAAGGCTCTCAAATGGGCAGCATGGGAGCTGCTGCAGCACTCAATTGCTCACCCGACTAATGAATGCTAACCTTTTTCCATTATCCACCTCACAAACAAATACAGATCTATATGTGTGTGTATATAATGACAATAAATTGCTGCTTTCCAAGACATTTGATATTCACCCTACTAAAAAAAATCTAAAAACTCTACAAAGGAATTAATCTTGAATAATGATATAAAAATTAAATTTATTTATTATATAATAAATTATATTTTAAAAATTACATTTCATACTAAATAAGACAATCTTAGATAAGTTTAGGGGAACAAAGATATTGATATTAACATATGTAATCTACTTTTATGTTAAAAGAATAGTGTTAGTTAGTGTTTGGACTGATATTAAAATTTTATGATTGCTTAGAAATTAACTCAATTTTAAATTTCACCATTGTTTTTTAACTAAATTTATTTTAATTCAAATATTTATTAAATTATTATAAAGTACGTGTTAGTTATCTTTTTAATCATTAATTTACTAATTATCAACTTTAATTCATTTAGTTTGCTGATTCCAACTTATATTTAACATCATATGTTTTATATATTATTTTTTAAGAAATTTATCCAAAAATCTAATATAGGGCAATACAACAATATATTCATTCTAGAGACTCACTCTAGGGCCTTAACACAACTCAGTCACAACCATCTTTCCCCCTCTCTCAAAAAAAGACCTGGATAATGGAGTGTAAGGCCATAACTATTGTTCATGCATGTCTTACAGTAAATGGGTGTTTTCAAGTTTAAAAGCCACTACTAAAAATAATTGAAGATAGTAAGCTAATTGCTCACCACTCATTCGAATTCTACAAGGTTAGAACCTTCCCTAGAAAAAGATGATTGAAATAATATTGCAGCTGTATTGCACCACTCAATTGCTCAGCCCACCGATGCATGCATGCTAACTTTTTCCACACCTAACACAAACAAGTACATGAGAATAAGTTGATGCTTTCCAAATTGTGACACAGTAATTTTTTGAAAAGATGACTCTACTACCAAATCAGTGTTTCTACTCCTAATAGCAACTGCAATACAAATGTTAGGTTGCCTATTTTTAGTGGGACCCAACTTATATCACCTCAACTAAAAATAATGGCCTCTCTAACTGTCCAACTTATTCCAATGTTAAGACTCATTTGTCAGAAGTGATATACCTTTATCATTCAATACTTGTGCAACCCGGTTCAAATCTCATAGCTCCAATGCAAAATAAAAGAAAAATGACCAGGCGCGATGTCTAAAGGCTCTCAAATGGGCAGCACTGGAGCTGCTGCACCACTCAATTGCTCAGCCCACTAGTTCATGCTAACTTTTTTTCACTATCCACCTAACACAAATAAATACAGATCTATGTCTGTGTATATATAATGACAATAAATTGGTACTTTACAAGACATAGTAATATTTTAAAAAGATAATTCTACTACCAAAGCAGCTCACCCAGAGTTTTTCTACTCCTATACGTGCAGCTGATATTCACCCTAATAAAAAATTCTAAAAACTCTAGAAAGGAATTAATCTTGAATAATGATATAATAATTAAATTTATTTATAATATAATATATTATATTTTAAAAATTAAATTTCATACTAAATAAGAGAATATTATATAAGTTTAGGGGAACAAAGATATTGATATTAACATATGTAATCTACTCTTACGTTAAAAGAATAGTGTTAGTTAGTGTTTGGACTGATATTAAAATTTTATGATTGCTTAGAAATTAACTGAATTTTAAATTTCACCATTGTTAGTTAACTAAATTTATTTTAATTCAAATATTTATTAAATTATTATAAAGTAGGTTTTAGTTATCTTATAAATCATTTATTTACTAATTATCAACTTTAATTCATTTATTTGCTGATTCCCACTTATTTTTAGCATCACATGTTCTATTTTTTTAATTTTTAACAAATTTATCCAAAAATCTAATAGACAGCAACACACCAATACATTCATTCTAGAGACTCACTCTAGGGCCTCAACACAACTCGGTCACAGCCATCTTTCCCCTCTCTCAAAAAAAGACCTGGATAATGGAATGCAAGGCCATAAATATTGTTCATGCATATATTTAGAGTCACTACAGATGTCTTACAATAAATGTCTGTTTTCAAGTTTAGAAACCACAACTAAAAATAATTGAAGATAGTAAGCTAATTGCTCACCACTCATTAGAGTTCTATAAGGTTAGAACCTTCCCCACAAAAGGAAGATTGAAATAATACTGTGCATGCTAACTTTTTTCCACTATCCACCTAACACAATCACAAATACACCACAATAATTGCTGCTTTCCAAGTTCTGACAGAGTAATATTTTTTAAAAGATGATTTTACTACCAAAGCAGTTGACTGATAGTTTTTCTACTCCTAATAGCAACTGCAATACAAATGTTAGGTTGCCTATTTTTAGTGGGACCCAACTTATATCACCTCAACTAAAAATAATGGCCTCTCTAACTGTCCAACTTATTCCAATATTAAGACTCATTTGTCAGAAGTGCTATACCTTTATCATTCAATACTTGTGCAACCCGTTCAAATCTCATAGCTCCAATGCAAAATAAAAGAAAAATGACCAGGCCTGATGTCTAAAGGCTCTCAAATGGGCAGCACTGGAGGTGCTGCACCACTCAATTGCTCAGCCCACTAGTGCATGCTAACTTTTTTTCACTATCCACCTAACACAAACAAATACAGATCTATGTTGTGTATATATAATGATAATAAATTGGTACTTTACAAGACATAGTAATATTTTATAAAGATGATTCTACTACCAAAGCAGCTCACCGAGAGTTTTTCTACTCCTATACGTGCAACTGATATTCACCCTAATAAAAAAATTCTAAAAACTCTACAAAGGAATTAATCTTGAATAATGATATAATAATTAAATTTATTTATAATATAATATATTATATTTTAAAAATTAAATTTCATACTAAATATGAGAATATTATATAAGTTTAGGGGAACAAAGATATTGATATTAACATTTGTAATCTACTCTTACGTTAAAAGAATAGTGTTAGTTAGTGTTTGGAGTGATATTAAAATTTTATGATTGCTTAGAAACTAACTGAATTTTAAATTTCACCATTGTTAGTTAACTAAATTTATTTTAATTCAAATATTTATTAAATTATTATAAAGTAGGTTTTAGTTATCTTCTAAATCATTTATTTACTAATTATCAACTTTAATTCATTCATTTGCTGATTCCCACTTATTTTTAGCATCACATGTTCTATTTTTTTAATTTTTAACAAATTTATCCAAAAATCTAATAGACAGCAACACACCAATACATTCATTCTAGAGACTCACTCTAGGGCCTTAATACAACTCGCTCACAGCCATCTTTCCCCTCTCTCGAAAAAAGACCTGGATAATGGAATGCAAGGTCATAAATATTGTTCATGCATATATTTAGAGTCACTACAGATGTGTTACAATAAATGTCTGTTTTCAAGTTTAGAAACCACAACTAAAAATAATTGAAGATAGTAAGTTAATTGCTCACCACTCATTAGAGTTCTATAAAGTTAGAACCTTCCCCAGAAAAGGATGATTGAAATAATAATGTGCATGCTAACTTTTTTCCACTATCCACCTAACACAATCACAAATACACCACAATAATTGCTGCTTTCCAAGTTCTGACAAAGTAATATTTTTTAAAAGATGATTTTACTACCAAAGCAGTGATAATTTTTCTACTCCTAATAGCAATTACAATGCAAATATGAGGTTGCCTATTTTCAGTGGGACCCAACTTATATCACCTCAACAGAAAATGGCATATCTAGATAGTGAACAACTTATTCAAATGCTAAGACTCATTTGTCAGAAGTGTTATACCTTTAGCATTCAGCACTTGTGCAACCCGGTTCAATTCTCATAGCACCAATGCAAAATAAAAGAAAAATGAGGAGGCCGGATGTCTAAAGGCTCTCAAATGGGAAGCACTCGAGCTGCTGCAGCACTCAATTGCTCACCCCACCAATGCATGCTAACCTTTTTCCATTATCCACCTAACACAAACAAATACAGATCTATATCTGTGTGTATATAATGACAATAAATTGCTGCTTTCCAAGACATTTGATATTCACCCTACTAAAAAAATTCTAAAAACTCTACAAAGGAATTAATCTTGAATAATGATATAAAAATTAAATTTATTTATAATATAATAAATTATATTTTAAAAATTAAATTTCATACTAAATAAGACAATCTTAGATAAGTTTAGGGGAACAAAGATATTGATATTAACATATGTAATTTATTTTATGTTAAAAGAATAGTGTTAGTTAGTGTTTGGACTGATATTAAAATTTTATGATTGCTTAGAAATTAACTCAATTTTAAATTTCACCATTGTTTTTAACTAAATTTATTTTAATTCAAATATTTATTAAATTATTATGAAGTACGTTTTAGTTATCTTCTTAATCATTAATTTACTAATTATCAACTTTAATTCATTTAGTTTGCTGATTTCAACTTATTTTTAGCATCATATGTTCTATATATTATTTTTTAAGAAATTTACCCAAAAATCTAATATAGCCCAATACACCAATATATTCATTCTAGAGACTCACTCTAGGGTCCCCCTCTCTCAAAAAAAGACTTGGATAATGGAGTGCAAGGCCATAACTATCATGCATGTCTTACACTAAATGCGTGTTTTCAAGTTTAAAAGCCACTACTAAAAATAATTGAAGATAGTAAGCTAATTGCTCACCATTCATTCGAATTCTACAAGGTTAGAACCTTCCCTAGAAAAAGATGATTGAAATAATATCACCACTCAATTGCTCAGCCCACCGATGCATGCATGCTAACTTTTTTCCACACCTAACACAAACAAGTACATGAGAATAAGTTGATGCTTTCCAAATTGTGACACAGTAATTTTTTGAAAAGATGACTCTACTACCAAAGCACCTCACTGATAATTTTTCTACTCCTAATAGCAACTGCAATACAAATGTTAGGTTGCCTATTTTTAGTGGGACCCAACTTATATCACCTCAACTAAAAATAATGGCCTCTCTAATTGTCCAACTTAATCCAATGTTAAGTCTCATTTGTCAGAAGTGCTATACCTTTATCATTCAATACTTGTGCAACCCGGTTCAAATCTCATAGCTCCAATGCAAAATAAAAGAAAAATGACGAGGCCCGATGTCTAAAGGCTCTCAAATGGGCAGCACTGGAGCTGCTGCACCACTCAATTGCTCAGCCCACTAGTTCATGCTAACTTTTTTTCACTATCCACCTAACACAAATAAATACAGATCTATGTCTGTGTATATATAATGACAATAAATTGGTACTTTACAAGACATAGTAATATTTTAAAAAGATGATTCTACTACCAAAGCAGCTCACCGAGAGTTTTTCTACTCCTATATGTGCAGCTGATATTCACCATAATAAAAAAATTCTAAAAACTCTACAAAGGAATTAATCTTGAATAATGATATAATAATTAAATTTATTTATAATATAATATATTGTATTTTAAAAATTAAATTTTATACTAAATAAGAGAATATTATATACGTTTACGGGAACAAAGATATTGATATTAACATATGTAATCTACTCTTACGTTAAAAAAATTGTGTTAGTTAGTGTTTGGACTGATATTAAAATTTTATGATTGCTTAGAAATTAACTGAATTTTAAATTTCACCATTGTTAGGTTACTAAATTTATTTTAATTCAAATATTTATTAAATTATTATAAAGTAGGTTTTAGTTATCTTATAAATCATTTATTTACTAATTATCAACTTTAATTCATTTATTAGCTGATTCCCACTTATTTTTTTCATATTTAACAAATTTATCCAAAATCTAATAGACAGCAACACACCAATACATTCATTCTACAGACTCACTCTAGGGCCTTAACACAACTCGGTCACAACCATCTTTCCCCTCTCTCAAAAAAAGACATGGATAATGGAATGTAAGGCCATAAATATTGTTCATGCATATATTTAGAGTCACTACAGATGTCTTACCATAAATGTCTGTTTTCAAGTTTAGAAACCACAACTAAAAATAATTGAAGATAGTAAGCTAATTGCTCACCACTCATTAGAATTCTATAAGGTTAGAACCTTCCCCACAAAAGGATGATTGAAATAATACTGTGCATGCTAACTTTTTTTCACTATCCACCTAACACAATCACAAATACACGACAATAATTGCTGCTTTCCAAGTTCTGACAAAGTTATATTTTTAAAAGATGATTTTACTACCAAAGCAGCTCAGTGATAATTTTTCTACTCCTAATAGCAACTACAATGCAAATGTCAGGTTGCCTAATTAAAGTGGGACCCAACTTATATCACCTCAACAAAAATGGCATCTCTAGATAGTGAACAACTTATTCAAATGCTAAGATTCATTTGTCAGAAGTGTTATACCTTTAGCATTCAACACTTGTGCAACCCGGTTCAATTCTCATAGCTCCAATGCAAAATAAAAGAAAAATGAGGAGGGAGGATGTCTAAAGGCTCTCAAATGGGCAGCACTGGAGCTGCTGCAGCACTCCATTGCTCACCCCACTAATGCATGCTAACCTTTTTCCATTATCCACCTAACACAAACAAATAGAGATCTATATGTGTGTGTATATAATGACAATAAATTGCTGCTTTCCAAGACATTTGATATTCACCCTACCAAAAAAATTCTAAAAACTCTACAAAGGAATTAATCTTGAATAATGATATAAAAATTAAATTTTTTTATAATATAATAAATTATATTTGAAAAAGTAAATTTCATACTAAATAAGATAATCTTATATAAGTTTAGGAGAACAAAGATATTGATATTAACATATGAAATCTACTTTTACGTTAAAAGAATAGTGTTAGTTATTATTTGGCATGATATTAAAATTTTATGATTGCTTAGAAATTAAATTAATTTTAAATTTCACCATTGTTTGTTATGCCCAAAAATTGGTATAAACAATATTCAGATTGAGATTGATTAAATAGTCAAAACTGGGGAAGAAACGGCTAAAATTAAGGAACAGATAAAGTTATGGAAGAAAAGTAGGCGCGCCCTGTGTGTAGGAAGGATGCGCCCTATAGTTTGATGGCTGATAAATAGGTTTCTTTCAATGGACCCCATGTATAGTAGACTCTGTGGAGTGTTCTGTTTTCGCCATTTTTGCACACCATGTTGATTGTCCCTTTGCCCTCAATTTGTACTCGAGATCCATCACCAAACTTCACATGTCCTCGTAGTGTCTTGTCCAACTTTTCAATTTTTTCACGACACCCGGTCATGTGGTTACTTGCTCCGTTATCGAGATACCACATATTATCTGTTTCCTCCTTTGTGTTCGATTTTGATCCTTCACTGAGCAAAATCACACCGTTTGTTGTTTCTTTACTTATTGTCATTAGGAGAGCAGGTTCATCATCAGCTGTTTGTGACAAATGCACTTTTCCGCGATGCACTTTGTCCCTCTTCGGTTTTCTACATTCGGCAGCGAAATGCCCATATGCTCCACAGTTGAAACACTTTATTTTACTTCGATCAATTCTGTCATGACCTCCCTGATTATCCCGTCCATGAAAACCGTTTCCACCTCGATTAGATATTTGCAGCCACTCTTCACGTGTAAGCAGAAGCTTCCCACTACTGGCTTCATATTTTGACCATTCTTCCTCATTTATGAGTAGTTGTTGCCCTTCTTTGCTCTCACCTTGTCCTGAAAGATGTTATTCATGAGCCTTCAACGAGCCAATTACCTCCACTATAGACATTGTTTCTAAATTGCCAAATTGCTCAAGTGTTGAGGCAATTTGTAGAAACTTTGTTGGAACTGCCCGTAGGATTTTCTTCACAACGTACTTCTCTCCAATTGATTCTCCAAGTGCCATGATCTTCGCAACCCAGCCATTCAATTTCAAATAAAAGTCATCCAATTGCTCCGTCTCATTCATCTTCAGCGACTCAAACTCCGCCTTGAGAGTTTGGGCCTTAAATTTCTTCACCCTGTCAGCACCTAAAGACGTTGTTTTAATGGCTGCCCAGACTTGTTTGGCAGTTGTACGCTCCGCTAGTGTCAACAGCAGTTCTTCTGAGATTTCCTGGTAGATCATCGCCATAGCACGTTTATCCGCCTTGTCCTCGATGGGTGCTTTTGGGTCCTTGGGCTCTACTGCTTCCCACACGTTATATGCCTGCAAATATACTTTTATTTTCATAGCCCAGGCAGTATAATTTGTTTTTGTTAGCATTGGGTAGCTAAGCCCAATTTGCCCGTCTTTGCCCTTGCTTGAATCTGCCATTGTTGTGTCTCGATAGTACGTTTCTCTAACTGTTTATAGTGCTCTGATACCAGATGTTAGAAAGTAAAGATAATTGTTTACAAATGCAACTGGGATTACAGAATGAAACAGGAAGAATTACACGATGAATAAAGAAAGCAGCTAACATCCATAACTCCTACAAACCAGGTCACACTCTTGATTTATCTCCATGAACACCAAACTGACTATAACTACTTCAACGTGTACACGTTAGTTTATTCAAAACATTATTAAATAAAACAAACAAATAGAACATGTTTAGAATTAAACTCAACAACAAGTACACGATAATAAGTTGCTGCTTTCCAAGTTCTAACAGAGTAATTTTTTAAAAGACGATTCTACTACCAAAACAGCTCACTGATAGTTTTTCTACTCCTAATAGCAACTGCAATACAAATCTCATGTTGCCTATTTTTAGTGGGATCCAACTTATATCACCTCAACAAAAAATGGCCTTTCTAGAAAGTGACCAACTTATTCCAATGCTAAGACTCATTTGTCAGAAGTGCTACACCTTTATCATTCAACACTTGTGCAACCCGGTTCAAGTCTCATAGCTCCAATACAAAATAAAAGAAAAATGAGGAGGCCGGATGTCTAGAGGCTCTCAAATGGGCAGCATTGGAGCTCGTACAGCACTCAATTGCTCAGCCCACTAATGCATGCTAACTTTTTTCCACTATCCACCTAACACAAACAAATACAGAACTATGTCTGTGTATATATAATGACAATAAATTGCTGCTTTCCAAGACATAGTAATATTTTAAAAAGATGATTCTACTACCAAAGCAGCTCGCCCAGAGTTTTTCTACTCCTATACTTGTAGCTGATATTCACCCTACTAAAAAAATTCTAAAAACTCTACAAAGGAATTAATCTTGAATAATGATATAAAAATTAAATTTATTTATAATATAATAATTTATAATTTAAAAATTAAATTTAATACAAAATGAGATAATCTTATATAAGTGTAGGGGCACAAATATATTGATATTAACATATGTAATCTACTTTTACTTTAAAAGAATAGTGTTAGTTTGTTTTTCGACTAATATTAAAATTTTATGATTGCTTAGAAATAAACTGAATTTTAAATTTCACCATTGTTTGTTAACTAAATTTAAATTAATTCAAATATTTATTAAATTTTTATAAAGTACGTTTTAGTTATCTTCTAAATCATTAATTTACTAATTATCAACTATAATTCATTTAATTTGGTGATTCCCACTTATTTTTAGCAGCATATGTTTATATATTATTTTTAAGAAATTTATCCAAATATCTAATAGACGGTAATACACCAATATATTTATTCTAGAAATTTATTTTAATTCAAATATTTATTAAATTATTATAAAGTAGGTTTTAGTTATCTTGTAAATCATTTATTTATTTGCTGATTCCCACTTATTTATAGCATCACATGTTTTATTTTTTTAATTTTTAACAAATTTATCCAAAAAACTAATAGACAGTAACACACCAATACATTCATTCTAGAGACTCACTCTAGGGCCTTAACACAACTAGGTCACAGCCATCTTTCCCCTCTCTCAAAAAAAGACCTCGATAATGGAATGCAAGGCCATAAATATTGTTCATACATATATTTAGAGTCACTACAGATGTCTCAATAAATGTCTGTTTTCAAGTTTAGAAACCACAACTAAAAATAATTCAAGATAGTAAGCTAATTGCTCACCACTCATTAGAGTTCTATAAGGTTAGAACCTTTCCCAGAAAAGGATGATTGAAATAATACTGTGCATACTAACCTTTTTCCACTATCCACCTAACACAATCACAAATACACGACAATAACTGCTGCTTTCCAAGTTCTGACAAAGTAACATTTTTTAAAAGATGATTTTACTACCAAAGCAGCTAACTGATAATTTTTCTACTCCTAATACCAACTACAATGCAAATGTCAGGTTGCCTATTTTCACTGGGACCCAACTTATATCACCTGAACAAAAATGGCATCTCTAGATAGTGAACAACTTATTCAAATGCTAAGACTCATTTGTCAGAAGTGTTATACCTTTAGCATTCAACACTTGTGCAACGCTGTTCAATTCTCATAGCTCCAATATAAAATAAAAGAAAAATGAGGAGGTAGGATGTCTAAAGGCTCTCAAATGGGCTCAATTGCTCACCCCACTAATGCATGCTAACCTTTTTCCATTATCCACCTAACACAAACAAATACAGATCTATATCTGTGTGTATATAATGACAATAAATTGCTACTTTCCAAGACATTTGATATTCACCCTACTAAAAAAATTCTAAAAAACTCTACAAAGGAATTAATCTTGAATAATGATATAAAAATTAAATTTATTTATAATTTAATAAATTATATTTTAAAAATTAAATTTCATACTAATTAAGACAATCTTAGATAAGTTTAGGGGAACAAAGATATTGATATTAACATATGTAATCTACTTTTATGTTAAAAGAATAGTGTTAGTGTTTGGCCTTATATTAAAATTTTATGATTGCTTAGAAATTAACTCAATTTTAAATTTCACCATTGTTTTTTAACTAAATTTATTTTAATTCAAATATTTATTAAATTATTATAAAGTACGTTTTAGTTATCTTCTAAATCATTAATTTACTAATTATCAACTATAATTCATTTAATTTGCTGATTCCCACTTATTTTTAGCATCATATGTTTTATATATTATTTTTAAGAAATTTATCCAAAAATCTAATATACCGCAATACACCAATATATTCATTCTAGAGACTCACTCTAGGGTCTTAACACAACTCAGTCACAACAATCTTTCCCCTTCTCTCAAAAAAAGACCTGGATAATGGAGTGCAAGGCCATAATTATTGTTCATGCGTGTCTTACAGTAAATGGGTGTTTTCAAGTTTAAAAGCCACTACTAAAAATAATTGAAGATAGTAAGCTAATTGCTCACCACTCATTCTAATTCTACAAGGTTAGAACCTTCCCTAGAAAAAGATGATTGAAATAATATTGCACCTGTATTGCACCACTCAATTGCTCAGCCCACGGATGCATGCATGCTAACTTTTTTCCACACCTAACACAAACAAGTACATGACAGTAAGTTGATGCTTTCCAAATTGTGACACAGTAATTTTTGAAAAGATGACTCTACTACCAAAGCACCTCACTGATAGTTTTTCTACTCCTAATAGCAACTGCAATACAAATGTCAGGTTGCCTATTTTTAGTGGGACCCAACTTATATCACCTCAACTAAAAAGAATGGCTTCTCTAAGTGTCCAACTTATTCCAATATTAAGACTCATTTATCAAAAGTGCTATACCTTTATCATTCAATACTTGTGCAACCCGGTTCAAATCTCATAGCTCCAATGCAAAATAAAAGAAAAATGAGTATGCCCGATGTCTAAAGGCTCTCAAATGGGCAGCACTAGAGCTGCTGCACCACTTAATTGCTCAGCCCACTAGTGCATGCTAACTTTTTTCCACTATCCACCTAACACAAACAAATACAGATCTATGTCTGTGTATATATAATGACAATAAATTGGTACTTTACAAGACATAGTAATATTTTAAAAAAATGATTCTACTACCACACCAGCTTACCCAAAGTTTTTCTATTCCTATACGTGCAGCTGATATTCACTGTAATAAAAAAATTCTAAAAACTCTACAAAGGAATTAATCTTGAATAATGATATAATAATTAAATTTATTTATAATATAATATATTGTATTTTAAAAATTAAATTTTATACTAAATAAGAGAATATTATATACGTTTACGCGAACAAAGATATTGATATTAACATATGTAATCTACTCTTACGTTAAAAAAATAGTGTTAGTTAGTGTTTGGACTGATATTAAAATTTTATGATTGCTTAGAAATTAACTGAATTTTAAATTTCACCATTGTTAGGTTACTAAATTTATTTAATTCAAATATTTATTAAATTATTATAAAGTAGGTTTTAGTTATCTTATAAATCATTTATTTACTAATTATCAACTTTAATTCATTTATTAGCTGATTCCCACTTATTTTTTTCATATTTAACAAATTTATCCAAAAATCTAATAGACAGCAACACACCAATACATTCATTCTACAGACTCACTCTAGGGCCTTACACAACTCGGTCACAACCATCTTTCCCCTCTCTCAAAAAAAGACATGGATAATGGAATGTAAGGCCATAAATATTGTTCATGCATATATTTAGAGTCACTACAGATGTCTTACCATAAATGTCTGTTTTCAAGTTTAGAAAACCACAACTAAAAATAATTGAAGATAGTAAGCTAATTGCTCACCACTCATTAGAATTCTATAAGGTTAGAACCTTCCCCACAAAAGGATGATTGAAATAATACTGTGCATGCTAACTTTTTTTCACTATCCACCTAACACAATCACAAATACACGACAATAATTGCTGCTTTCCAAGTTCTGACAAAGTTATATTTTTTAAAAGATGATTTTACTACCAAAGCAGCTCAGTGATAATTTTTCTACTCCTAATAGCAACTACAATGCAAATGTCAGGTTGCCTAATTAAAGTGGGACCCAACTTATATCACCTCAACAAAAAATGGCATCTCTAGATAGTGAACAACTTATTCAAATGCTAAGATTCATTTGTCAGAAGTGTTATACCTTTAGCATTCAACACTTGTGCAACCCGGTTCAATTCTCATAGCTCCAATGCAAAATAAAAGAAAAATGAGGAGGGAGGATGTCTAAAGGCTCTCAAATGGGCAGCACTGGAGCTGCTGCAGCACTCCATTGCTCACCCCACTAATGCATGCTAACCTTTTTCCATTATCCACCTAACACAAACAAATAGAGATCTATATGTGTGTGTATATAATGACAATAAATTGCTGCTTTCCAAGACATTTGATATTCACCCTACCAAAAAAAATTCTAAAAACTCTAGAAAGGAATTAATCTTGAATAATGATATAAAAATTAAATTTTTTATAATATAATAAATTATATTTGAAAAAGTAAATTTCATACTAAATAAGATAATCTTATATAAGTTTAGGAGAACAAAGATATTGATATTAACATATGAAATCTACTTTTACGTTAAAAGAATAGTGTTAGTTATTATTTGGCATGATATTAAAATTTTATGATTGCTTAGAAATTAAATTAATTTTAAATTTCACCATTGTTTGTTATGCCCAAAAATTGATATAAACAATATTCAGATTGAGATTGATTAAATAGTCAAAACTGGGGAAGAAACGGCTAAAATTAAGGAACAGATAAAGTTATGGAAGAAAAGTAGGCGCGCCCTGTGTGTAGGAAGGATGCGCCCTATAGTTTGATGGCTGATAAATAGGTTTCTTTCAATGGACCCCATGTATAGTAGACTCTGTGGAGTGTTCTGTTTTCGCCATTTTTGCACACCATGTTGATTGTCCCTTTGCCCTCAATTTGTACTCGAGATCCATCACCAAACTTCACATGTCCTCGTAGTGTCTTGTCCAACTTTTCAATTTTTTCACGACACCCGGTCATGTGGTTACTTGCTCCGTTATCGAGATACCACATATTATCTGTTTCCTCCTTTGTGTTCGATTTTGATCCTTCACTGAGCAAAATCACACCGTTTGTTGTTTCTTTACTTATTGTCATTAGGAGAGCAGGTTCATCATCAGCTGTTTGTGACAAATGCACTTTTCCGCGATGCACTTTGTCCCTCTTCGGTTTTCTACATTCGGCAGCGAAATGCCCATATGCTCCACAGTTGAAACACTTTATTTTACTTCGATCAATTCTGTCATGACCTCCCTGATTATCCCGTCCATGAAAACCGTTTCCACCTCGATTAGATATTTGCAGCCACTCTTCACGTGTAAGCAGAAGCTTCCCACTACTGGCTTCATATTTTGACCATTCTTCCTCATTTATGAGTAGTTGTTGCCCTTCTTTGCTCTCACCTTGTCCTGAAAGATGTTATTCATGAGCCTTCAACGAGCCAATTACCTCCACTATAGACATTGTTTCTAAATTGCCAAATTGCTCAAGTGTTGAGGCAATTTGTAGAAACTTGTTGGAACTGCCCGTAGGATTTTCTTCACAACGTACTTCTCTCCAATTGATTCTCCAAGTGCCATGATCTTCGCAACCCAGCCATTCAATTTCAAATAAAAGTCATCCAATTGCTCCGTCTCATTCATCTTCAGCGACTCAAACTCCGCCTTGAGAGTTTGGGCCTTAAATTTCTTCACCCTATCAGCACCTAAAGACGTTGTTTTAATGGCTGCCCAGACTTGTTGGCAGTTGTACGCTCCGCTAGTGTCAACAGCAGTTCTTCTGAGATTTCCTGGTAGATCATCGCCATAGCACGTTTATCCGCCTTGTCCTCGATGGGTGCTTTTGGGTCCTTGGGCTCTACTGCTTCCTACACGTTATATGCCTGCAAATATACTTTCATTTTCATAGCCCAGGCAGTATAATTGTTTTTGTTAGCATTGGGTAGCTAAGCCCAATTTGCCCGTCTTTGCCCTTGCTTGAATCTGCCATTGTTGTGTCTCGATAGTACGTTTCTCTAACTGTTTATAGTGCTCTGATACCAGATGTTAGAAAGTAAAGATAATTGTTTACAAATGCAAACTGGGATTACAGAATGAAACAGGAAGAATTACACGATGAATAAAGAAAGCAGCTAACATCCATAACTCCTACAAACCAGGTCACACTCTTGATTTATCTCCATGAACACCAAACTGACTATAACTACTTCAACGTGTACACGTTAGTTTATTCAAAACATTATTAAATAAAACAAACAAATAGAACATGTTTAGAATTAAACTCAACAACAAGTACACGATAATAAGTTGCTGCTTTCCAAGTTCTAACAGAGTAATTTTTTAAAAGACGATTCTACTACCAAAACAGCTCACTGATAGTTTTTCTACTCCTAATAGCAACTGCAATACAATGTCATGTTGCCTATTTTTAGTGGATCCAACTTATATCACCTCAACAAAAAAATGGCCTTTCTAGAAAGTGACCAACTTATTCCAATGCTAAGACTCATTTGTCAGAAGTGCTACACCTTTATCATTCAACACTTGTGCAACCCGGTTCAAGTCTCATAGCTCCAATACAAAATAAAAGAAAAATGAGGAGGCCGGATGTCTAGAGGCTCTCAAATGGGCAGCATTGGAGCTCGTACAGCACTCAATTGCTCAGCCCACTAATGCATGCTAACTTTTTTCCACTATCCACCTAACACAAACAAATACAGAACTATGTCTGTGTATATATAATGACAATAAATTGCTGCTTTCCA